>NC_080738.1:274107-281607 GCF_019097595.1 Hemibagrus wyckioides | reverse complement strand
ACCACAGCTAGTGTCTGAGAGAGCCGAGGAGAGGAGGCACCTCACTGGGGTTTAGATGAACATCAGCTTCTGTTCAGGTTAATTCAGTAATGTTTATTATTTACATACACACAGCTGGATGAAGAGCAGGTTTGTGGTCCTGATCCAGTGCTCCTTTTGGTCTGAATTGAGAGGTTCAGGTTTTTGGTCCTGGTCCTGAAGCTCAGTGTTGGTCTGGTCTCATGACTGTGAGTTTCATTGTCAGTTTTATCACCTCTGTTGTTGCTCCCAAAGGTAAGGGTTTAGTCTGGGATTTAGACTCACTATTTACAGCCTTGGTCTTGGAATGTGGTTTGGAAATGGGCTTTGAGGACTGGGGTCTGGGTTTAGATCTAACCAGAAGTGAACGCTTCAGCTTCATACCAAGACATTTTGGACAATTTCATGCTTTTCATGTTTTTTGTTTCTGATGTTCTGTAAAGCTGCTTTGAGACGATGTCCATTGTTAAAAGATCTATACAAATAAACATGAATTGAATTGAATTGAATTGAATATACAGAATGATTACGGATGTAGAAAGAATATATACAGTGATATATTGCAGTTTGTAGGGGTTTATCAGTGTGAAGAAGGGGACATTAGCATCAGTGGGGGGTTAATGGGTTGAAGAGGTCAGTAAGGAGACCGCTGTGGGGTAAAAGCTGTTCCTTTGTCTGCTAGTCTGAACCTCTTCCATGAGGGTAGGAGGGGAAACAGTTTATGGGCTGGATTAGAGGTGTCCTTGACAATGCTGAGAGCTTTACACAGCCACTTCTCCTCTGAATGTCCTCAATGGCAGGAAGTGGGGTCCCAATATTGCGCAATAATAGAGCAATTCCTGTACCAGACTGAGATACAGCTGGTTAGGATGCTCTCAACTGCACAGAGGTAGACGTTCTCTAAGATAGCTGAAGAAAGGTGGTTACTCCTCAGTAATCTCAGGAACAAGAGGTACTGGTGAGCTTTCATGATCAGACTGGAAGTGTTGCTGAAGTCCTCAGAGATGTGGAGATCCTCAGGAACCTGAAGCTGGTAACATTTAACCATCATCCTGTTAATGTGAATGGTGTGTGTGTGTGTGTGTGTGTAACCTCTCTTCATCCTAAAGTCCACAATGAACTCCTTGGTCTTGCTGGTGTTAAGGAGCAGGTTATTGTCAGTGCACCATGCGGTCAGGTTCTTCACCTCCTCCCTGGAGTCAGACTCATCATTATCACTGATGGTTGTCTGGATAGTTCTGCTTCCAGAGGTGCCATGTTCTGTTTAACAAGTGTAGATATAACTATCAGGGAATGAAAGCTGAAAGCATCACCATCTTCATCTTATAGTTTTAGCTTGTGTTCCAATACTTTTGGAGGAGGTTGTATCTCAGTGGAGTCTGTCTCTCTCTCTCTCTCTCTCTCTCTCTCTCTCTCCTTCTCTCTCTCATTGATGTTGAAGTGTATTGCAGTGAGGAATGAGTGTGTGTGTGTGTGTGTGTGTGAGTGTGTGTTTAAGCAGTGAGCTTCTCTGACATTTTGATTAAATCTGACAAGAAATTACTGCCTCAGAATCTCAATGAAATACACACAGGGGAAGAGAATCAGACAAACACACAGAAAGCAATATTCTAACAATTTGCATAGATACACAGTGGGCCTGTAAACACACACAAACACACACAAACACACACACACACACACAGCATGTTGTCTTTGAGTCATGATGTTTGGTGTTTGTGATAAACTGAATAATATTTACTGAGTAGCAGCAAATTAGATTTATGTGAAACAAAATCCAAGTAATAAAATCACCTTACCACCTCCATTAGCACTCTCCACTACACATCAACACTCTCCACTATACACCAACACTCTCCACTATACACCAACACTCTCCACTATACACCAACACTCTCCACTATACACCAACACTCTCCACTATACACCAACACTCTCCACTACACATCAACACTCTCCACTATACACCAACACTCTCCACTATACACCAACACTCTCCACTACACACCAACACTCTCCACTACACATCAACACTCTCCACTACACACCAACACTCTCCACTACACATCAACACTCTCCACTACACACCAACACTCTCCACTACACATCAACACTCTCCACTATACATCAACACTCTCCACTATACACATCAACACTCTCCACTATACATCAACACTCTCCACTACACATCAACACTCTCCACTATACATCAACACTCTCCACTACACACCAACACTCTCCACTACACACCAACACTCTCCACTACACATCAACACTCTCCACTACACATCAACACTCTCCACTACACATCAACACTCTCCACTACACACCAACACTCTCCACTATACATCAACACTCTCCACTACACATCAACACTCTCCACTACACACCAACACTCTACACTATACATCAACACTCTCCACTACACATCAACACTCTCCACTACACATCAACACTCTCCACTACACACCAACACTCTCCACTATACATCAACACTCTCCACTATACACACCAACACTCTCCACTACACATCAACACTCTCCACTACACATCAACACTCTCCACTACACATCAACACTCTCCACTATACATCAACACTCTCCACTATACACACCAACACTCTCCACTACATATCAACACTCTCCACTACACATCAACACTCTCCACTATACATCAACACTCTCCACTACACATCAACACTCTCCACTATACATCAACACTCTCCACTATACACCAACACTCTCCACTACACATCAACACTCTCCACTACACATCAACACTCTCCACTACACACCAACACTCTCCACTACACACCAACACTCTCCACTATACACCAACACTCTCCACTACACATCAACACTCTCCACTGTACACCAACACTCTCCACTACACATCAACACTCTCCACTACACACCAACACTCTCCACTATACACATCAACACTCTCCACTATACACATCAACACTCTCCACTATACACATCAACACTCTCCACTATACACATCAACACTCTCCACTATACATCAACACTCTCCACTATACACATCAACACTCTCCACTACACATCAACACTCTCCACTACACATCAACACTCTCCACTATACACCAACACTCTCCACTATACATCAACACTCTCCACTACACACCAACACTCTCCACTATACACCAACACTCTCCACTACACATCAACACTCTCCACTATACACATCAACACTCTCCACTACACATCAACACTCTCCACTACACACCAACACTCTCCACTACACATCAACACTCTCCACTATACACATCAACACTCTCCACTACACATCAACACTCTCCACTATACATCAACACTCTCCACTACACATCAACACTCTCCACTACACACCAACACTCTCCACTACACACCAACACTCTCCACTACACACCAACACTCTCCACTACACACCAACACTCTCCACTATACACATCAACACTCTCCACTATACACATCAACACTCTCCACTACACATCAACACTCTCCACTATACACCAACACTCTCCACTATACACCAACACTCTCCACTACACATCAACACTCTCCACTATACACCAACACTCTCCACTATACACATCAACACTCTCCACTATACACCAACACTCTCCACTACACATCAACACTCTCCACTACACATCAACACTCTCCACTACACACCAACACTCTCCACTACACATCAACACTCTCCACTACACATCAACACTCTCCACTATACACCAACACTCTCCACTACACATCAACACTCTCCACTACACATCAACACTCTCCACTACACATCAACACTCTCCACTACACATCAACACTCTCCACTATACACCAACACTCTCCACTACACATCAACACTCTCCACTACACATCAACACTCTCCACTACACACCAACACTCTCCACTATACACATCAACACTCTCCACTACACATCAACACTCTCCACTACACACCAACACTCTCCACTACACACCAACACTCTCCACTACACATCAACACTCTCCACTATACATCAACACTCTCCACTACACATCAACACTCTCCACTACACATCAACACTCTCCACTACACATCAACACTCTCCACTATACACATCAACACTCTCCACTACACATCAACACTCTCCACTACACACCAACACTCTCCACTACACACCAACACTCTCCACTACACATCAACACTCTCCACTATACATCAACACTCTCCACTATACATCAACACTCTCCACTATACACATCAACACTCTCCACTATACACATCAACACTCTCCACTATACATCAACACTCTCCACTATACACCAACACTCTCCACTACACATCAACACTCTCCACTACACATCAACACTCTCCACTACACATCAACACTCTCCACTACACATCAACACTCTCCACTACACATCAACACTCTCCACTATACATCAACACTCTCCACTACACATCAACACTCTCCACTACACACCAACACTCTCCACTATACACATCAACACTCTCCACTATACATCAACACTCTCCACTATACACATCAACACTCTCCACTATACATCAACACTCTCCACTATACACATCAACACTCTCCACTATACACATCAACACTCTCCACTATACATCAACACTCTCCACTACACATCAACACTCTCCACTACACACCAACACTCTCCACTACACACCAACACTCTCCACTACACATCAACACTCTCCACTACACACCAACACTCTCCACTACACACCAACACTCTCCACTACACATCAACACTCTCCACTATACACATCAACACTCTCCACTATACATCAACACTCTCCACTACACATCAACACTCTCCACTACACACCAACACTCTCCACTATACACATCAACACTCTCCACTATACACCAACACTCTCCACTATACACATCAACACTCTCCACTATACACATCAACACTCTCCACTATACACATCAACACTCTCCACTACACACCAACACTCTCCACTACACACCAACACTCTCCACTACACATCAACACTCTCCACTACACATCAACACTCTCCACTATACACATCAACACTCTCCACTACACATCAACACTCTCCACTACACATCAACACTCTCCACTACACACCAACACTCTCCACTATACACATCAACACTCTCCACTACACATCAACACTCTCCACTATACACATCAACACTCTCCACTACACATCAACACTCTCCACTACACATCAACACTCTCCACTACACACCAACACTCTCCACTACACATCAACACTCTCCACTATACACATCAACACTCTCCACTACACATCAACACTCTCCACTATACACCAACACTATCCACTACACATCAACACTCTCCACTATACACCAACACTCTCCACTATACACATCAACACTCTCCACTACACATCAACACTCTCCACTACACATCAACACTCTCCACTACACACCAACACTCTCCACTATACACATCAACACTCTCCACTACACATCAACACTCTCCACTACACATCAACACTCTCCACTACACATCAACACTCTCCACTACACATCAACACTCTCCACTATACACATCAACACTCTCCACTACACATCAACACTCTCCACTATACACCAACACTCTCCACTACACATCAACACTCTCCACTACACATCAACACTCTCCACTATACACATCAACACTCTCCACTACACATCAACACTCTCCACTACACATCAACACTCTCCACTATACACATCAACACTCTCCACTATACACCAACACTCTCCACTACACACCAACACTCTCCACTACACATCAACACTCTCCACTACACATCAACACTCTCCACTACACATCAACACTCTCCACTATACACATCAACACTCTCCACTATACATCAACACTCTCCACTATACACACCAACACTCTCCACTATACACATCAACACTCTCCACTACACATCAACACTCTCCACTATACATCAACACTCTCCACTATACACATCAACACTCTCCACTACACATCAACACTCTCCACTACACACCAACACTCTCCACTATACACATCAACACTCTCCACTATACACATCAACACTCTCCACTACACACCAACACTCTCCACTATACACATCAACACTCTCCACTACACATCAACACTCTCCACTACACACCAACACTCTCCACTATACATCAACACTCTCCACTATACACATCAACACTCTCCACTATACACATCAACACTCTCCACTACACACCAACACTCTCCACTATACACATCAACACTCTCCACTACACATCAACACTCTCCACTATACACCAACACTCTCCACTATACACATCAACACTCTCCACTACACATCAACACTCTCCACTATACACATCAACACTCTCCACTACACACCAACACTCTCCACTATACACATCAACACTCTCCACTATACACATCAACACTCTCCACTACACATCAACACTCTCCACTACACACCAACACTCTCCACTATACACATCAACACTCTCCACTACACATCAACACTCTCCACTATACATCAACACTCTCCACTACACATCAACACTCTCCACTATACATCAACACTCTCCACTACACATCAACACTCTCCACTACACATCAACACTCTCCACTATACACATCAACACTCTCCACTATACACATCAACACTCTCCACTATACACCAACACTCTCCACTACACACCAACACTCTCCACTACACATCAACACTCTCCACTATACACATCAACACTCTCCACTATACACATCAACACTCTCCACTATACACATCAACACTCTCCACTACACATCAACACTCTCCACTACACATCAACACTCTCCACTACACACCAACACTCTCCACTATACACATCAACACTCTCCACTACACATCAACACTCTCCACTACACATCAACACTCTCCACTACACACCAACACTCTCCACTACACACCAACACTCTCCACTATACACATCAACACTCTCCACTATACACATCAACACTCTCCACTATACATCAACACTCTCCACTATACACATCAACACTCTCCACTACACATCAACACTCTCCACTACACACCAACACTCTCCACTATACACATCAACACTCTCCACTACACACCAACACTCTCCACTACACATCAACACTCTCCACTATACACCAACACTCTCCACTATACACATCAACACTCTCCACTACACACCAACACTCTCCACTATACACATCAACACTCTCCACTACACATCAACACTCTCCACTACACATCAACACTCTCCACTACACATCAACACTCTCCACTACACACCAACACTCTCCACTACACACCAACACTCTCCACTACGCACCAACACTCTCCACTATACACATCAACACTCTCCACTATACACATCAACACTCTCCACTACACACCAACACTCTCCACTATACACCAACACTCTCCACTACACATCAACACTCTCCACTATACACATCAACACTCTCCACTATACACACCAACACTCTCCACTACACACCA
>NC_080738.1:225000-242500 GCF_019097595.1 Hemibagrus wyckioides | reverse complement strand
TTCTGTGTTCTTTGTGCTCTCTGTATTCTCTGTGTTCTTTGTGCTCTCTGTATTCTATGTGTTCTTTGTGCTCTCTGTATTCTGTGTTCTTTGTGCTCTCTGTATTCTCTGTGTTCTTTGTGCTCTCTGTATTCTCTGTGTTCTTTGTGCTCTCTGTATTCTCTGTATTCTCTGTGTTCTTTGTGCTCTCTGTATTCTCTGTGTTCTTTGTGCTCTCTGTATTCTGTGTTCTTTGTGCTCTCTGTATTCTGTGTTCTTTGTGCTCTCTGTATTGTCTGTGTTCTTTGTGCTCTCTGTATTGTCTGTGTTCTTTGTGCTCTCTGTATTCTATGTGTTCTTTGTGCTCTCTGTATTGTCTGTGTTCTTTGTGCTCTCTGTATTGTCTGTGTTCTTTGTGCTCTCTGTATTCTATGTGTTCTTTGTGCTCTCTGTATTGTCTGTGTTCTTTGTGCTCTCTGTATTGTCTGTGTTCTTTGTGCTCTCTGTATTGTCTGTGTTCTTTGTGCTCTCTGTATTGTCTGTGTTCTTTGTGCTCTCTGTATTCTCTGTGTTCTTTGTGCTCTCTGTATTCTATGTGTTCTTTGTGCTCTCTGTATTCTGTGTTCTTTGTGCTCTCTGTATTCTCTGTTCTCTGTATTCTCTGGATTCTCTGTGTTGTCTGCTCTCTGTATTCTCTGTGTTCTCTGTGTTCTTTGTGTTCTCTGCGTTCTCTGTATTGTCTGCTCTCTGTATTCTCTGTATTCTCTGTATTGTCTGCTCTCTGTATTCTCTGTGT
Organism: Hemibagrus wyckioides; assembly: GCF_019097595.1. NCBI lineage: Eukaryota > Metazoa > Chordata > Actinopteri > Siluriformes > Bagridae > Hemibagrus > Hemibagrus wyckioides. The sequence goes on along the minus strand of NC_080738.1, from coordinate 241,725 downwards.
TCTCTGTGTTCTCTGTATTGTCTGCTCTCTGTATTCTCTGTATTCTCTATTCTCTGAATTGTTTGCTCTCTGTATTCTCTGTGTTCTCTATTCTCTGTATTGTCTGCTCTCTGTGTTCTCTGTGTTCTCTGTATTCTCTGTATTCTCTGTGTTCTCTATTCTCTGTATTGTCTGCTCTCTGTGTTCTCTGTGTTCTCTGTATTCTCTGCATTCTCTGTATTCTCTATTCTCTGAATTCTCTGTATTCTCTGTTCTCTGTATTGTCTGCTCTCTGTATTCTCTGTTCTCTGTATTCTCTGTTCTCTGTATTGTCTGCTCTCTGTATTCTCTGTGTTCTCTGTATTTTCTATTCTCTGTATTGTCTGTATTCTCTATTCTCTGTGTTGTCTATTCTCTGTATTCTCTGTATTCTCTATTCTCTGTATTGTCTGCTCTCTGTATTCTGTATTCTCTCTATTCTCTGTGTTCTCTGTGTTCTCTGTATTCTCTGTATTCTGTATTCTCTGTGTTCTGTGTTCTCTGTATTCTCTGCTCTCTGTATTCTGTATTCTCTGTATTTTCTCTATTCTCTGTATTGTCTGCTCTCTGTATTCTCTGTATTCTCTATTCTCTGTATTGTCTGCTCCCTGTATTCTGTATTCTCTGTATTCTCTGCTCTCTGTATTCTCTGTGTTCCCTGTATTCTCTGTATTGTCTGTTCTCTGTATTCTCTGTGTTCTTTGTGTTCTCTGTGTTCTCTGTGTTCTCTGTATTCTCTGTGTTCTTTGTGTTCTTTGTGTTCTTTGTGTTCTCTGTATTCTCTGTATTGTCTGCTCTCTGTATTCTGTATTCTCTGTATTCTCTGTGTTCTCTGTATTCTCTGTGTTCTCTGTATTCTCTGTATTCTCTGTATTCTCTGTGTTCTCTGTGTTCTCTGTATTCTCTGTATTCTCTGTGTTCTCTGTATTCTCTGTGTTCTCTGTATTCTCTGTATTGTCTGATCTCTGTATTCTGTGTTCTCTGTATTCTCTGTATTCTCTGTATTCTCTGTGTTCTCTGTATTGTCTGATCTCTGTATTCTCTGTGTTCTCTGTGTTCTCTGTATTCTCTGTATTCTCTGTATTCTCTGTGTTCTCTGTATTCTCTTTGTTCTCTGTGTTCTCTGTATTCTCTGTATTGTCTGTATTCTCTGTATTCTTTGTGCTCTCTGTATTCTATGTGTTCTTTGTGCTCTCTGTATTCTGTGTTCTTTGTGCTCTCTGTATTCTGTGTTCTTTGTGCTCTCTGTATTCTCTGTGTTCTTTGTGCTCTCTGTATTCTATGTGTTCTTTGTGCTCTCTGTATTCTGTGTTCTTTGTGCTCTCTGTATTCTCTGTGTTCTTTGTGCTCTCTGTATTCTCTGTGTTCTTTGTGCTCTCTGTATTCTCTGTATTCTCTGTGTTCTTTGTGCTCTCTGTATTCTCTGTGTTCTTTGTGCTCTCTGTATTCTGTGTTCTTTGTGCTCTCTGTATTCTCTGTTCTCTGTATTCTCTGGATTCTCTGTGTTGTCTGCTCTCTGTATTCTCTGTGTTCTCTGTGTTCTTTGTGTTCTCTGCGTTCTCTGTATTGTCTGCTCTCTGTATTCTCTGTATTCTCTGTATTGTCTGCTCTCTGTATTCTCTGTGTTCTCTGTGTTCTCTGTATTGTCTGCTCTCTGTATTCTCTGTATTCTCTATTCTCTGAATTGTTTGCTCTCTGTATTCTCTGTGTTCTCTATTCTCTGTATTGTCTGCTCTCTGTGTTCTCTGTGTTCTCTGTATTCTCTGTATTCTCTGTGTTCTCTATTCTCTGTATTGTCTGCTCTCTGTGTTCTCTGTGTTCTCTGTATTCTCTGCATTCTCTGTATTCTCTGTTCTCTGTATTGTCTGCTCTCTGTATTTTCTGTTCTCTGTATTCTCTGTTCTCTGTATTGTCTGCTCTCTGTATTCTCTGTGTTCTCTGTATTCTCTATTCTCTGTATTGTCTGTATTCTCTATTCTCTGTATTGTCTATTCTCTGTATTCTCTGTATTCTCTATTCTCTGTATTGTCTGCTCTCTGTATTCTGTATTCTCTCTATTCTCTGTGTTCTCTGTGTTCTCTGTATTCTCTGTATTCTGTATTCTCTGTGTTCTGTGTTCTCTGTATTCTCTGCTCTCTGTATTCTGTATTCTCTGTATTTTCTCTATTCTCTGTATTGTCTGCTCTCTGTATTCTCTGTATTCTCTATTCTCTGTATTGTCTGCTCTCTGTATTCTCTGTGTTCTCTGTATTCTCTATTCTCTGTATTGTCTGTTCTCTGTATTCTCTGTTCTCTGTATTGTCTGCTCTCTGTATTCTCTGTTCTCTGTGTTCTTTGTGTTCTCTGTGTTCTCTGTATTGTCTGCTCCCTGTATTCTGTATTCTCTGTGTTCCCTGTATTCTCTGTTCTCTGTATTGTCTGCTCTCTGTATTCTCTGTTCTCTGTATTGTCTGTTCTCTGTATTCTCTGTGTTCTCTGTGTTCTCTGTGTTCTCTGTATTCTCTGTGTTCTGTATTCTCTGTATTCTCTGTGTTCTCTGTGTTCTCTGTATTCTCTGTGTTCTCTGTGTTCTCTGTGTTCTCTGTATTCTCTGTGTTCTCTGTGTTCTCTGTATTCTCTGTGTTCTCTGTATTCTCTGTATTCTCTGTTTTCTATGTATTCTCTGTGTTCTCTGTGTTCTCTGTGTTCTCTGTATTGTCTGTATTCTCTGTGTTCTCTGTATTGTCTGCTTTCTGTATTCTGTATTCTCTGTATTCTTTTTGTTCTCTGTATTCACTGTATTGTCTGATCTCTGTATTCTGTATTCTCTCTATTCTCTGTGTTCTCTGTGTTCTCTGTATTCTCTGTATTCTCTGTATTCTCTCTATTCTCTGTGTTCTCTGTATTCTCTGTATTCTCTGTGTTCTCTGTATTCTCTGTTCTCTGTGTTCTCTGTATTCTCTATTCTCTGTATTGTCTGCTCTCTGTATTCTCTGTGTTCTCTGTATTGTCTGCTCTCTGTATTCTCTGTGTTCTCTGTATTCTCTGTGTTCTCTGTATTCTCTGTGTTCTCTGTATTGTCTGCTCCCTGTATTCTCTGTGTTCTCTGTATTGTCTGCTCCCTGTATTCTTTGTGTTCTCTGTATTGTCTGCTCTCTGTATTCTCTGTGTTCTCTGTATTCTCTGTGTTCTCTGTATTGTCTGCTCCCTGTATTCTCTGTGTTCTCTGTATTGTCTGCTCTCTGTATTCTCTGTGTTCTCTGTGTTCTTTGTGTTCTCTGCGTTCTCTGTATTGTCTGCTCTCTGTATTCTCTGTATTCTCTATTCTCTGTATTGTCTGCTCTCTGTATTCTCTGTGTTCTCTGTATTCTCTGTTCTCTGTTTTGTCTGCTCTCTGTATTCTCTGTGTTCTCTGTATTGTCTGCTCTCTGTATTCTCTGTATTCTCTATTCTCTGTATTGTCTGCTCTCTGCATTCTCTGTATTCTCTGCTCTCTGTATTGTCTGCTCTCTGTATTCTGTATTCTCTGTATTCTCTGTGTTCTCTGTATTCTCTGTTCTCTGTATTCTCTGTATTCTCTATTCTCTGTATTGTCTGCTCTCTGCATTCTCTGTATTCTCTGTTCTCTGTATTCTCTGTATTCTCTATTCTCTGTATTCTCTGTGTTCTCTGTATTCTCTGTATTCTCTATTCTCTGTATTCTCTGTGTTCTCTGTATTCTCTGTATTCTCTATTCTCTGTATTGTCTGCTCTCTGTATTCTCTGCATTCTCTGTATTCTCTGTTCTCTGTATTCTCTGTATTCTCTATTCTCTGTATTGTCTGCTCTCTGTATTCTGTATTCTCTGTATTCTCTGTGTTCTCTGTATTCTCTGCATTCTGTATTCTCTGTATTCTCTGTGTTCTCTGTATTCTCTGTATTCTCTATTCTCTGTATTGTCTGCTCTCTGTATTCTCTGTGTTCTCTGTATTCTCTGTTCTCTGTATTGTCTGCTCTCTGTATTCTCTGTGTTCTCTGTATTCTCTATTCTCTGTATTGTCTGTTCTCTGTATTCTCTGTTCTCTGTATTGTCTGCTCTCTGTATTCTCTGTTCTCTGTGTTCTTTGTGTTCTCTGTGTTCTCTGTGTTCTCTGTATTGTCTGCTCCCTGTATTCTGTATTCTCTGTATTCTCTGTGTTCTCTGTATTCTCTGCTCTCTGTATTCTCTGTTCTCTGTGTTCTTTGTGTTCTCTGTGTTCTCTGTGTTCTCTGTATTGTCTGCTCCCTGTATTCTGTATTCTCTGTATTCTCTGTGTTCTTTGTGTTCTCTGTGTTCTCTGTATTCTCTGTGTTCTCTGTGTTCTCTGTGTTCTCTGTATTCTCTGTATTCTCTGTGTTCTCTGTGTTCTCTGTATTCTCTGTATTCTCTGTGTTCTGTATTCTCTGTATTCTCTGTGTTCTTTGTGTTCTCTGTATTCTCTGTATTGTCTGATCTCTGTATTCTCTGTGTTCTTTGTGTTCTCTGTATTCTCTGTGTTCTCTGTATTCTCTGTGTTCTCTGTGTTCTCTGTATTCTCTGTATTCTCTGTGTTCTCTGTGTTCTATGTATTCTCTGTGTTCTCTGTGTTCTCTGTATTCTCTGTGTTCTCTGTATTGTCTGTATTCTCTGTATTCTGTATTCTCTCTATTCTCTGTGTTCTCTGTATTCTCTGTATTCTCTCTATTCTCTGTGTTCTCTGTATTCTCTGTGTTCTCTGTATTCTCTGTATTGTCTGCTCTCTCTATTCTCTGTGTTCTTTGTGTTCTCTGTGTTCTCTGCATTGTCTGTTCTCTGTATTCTCTGTGTTCTCTGTATTCTCTGTATTCTCTGTGTTCTCTGTATTCTCTGTGTTCTCTGTATTCTCTGTGTTCTCTGTATTCTCTGTATTCTCTGTGTTCTCTGTATTCTCTCTGTTCTCTGTATTCTCTGTGTTCTCTGTAATCGCTTTTCTCTGTATTCTCTGTTCTCTGTATTCTCTGTTCTCTGTGTTCTCTGTATTCTCTGTGTTCTCTGTATTCTCTTTTCTCTGTATTCTCTGTTCTCTGCTCTCTGTGTTCTCTGCATTCTATGTGTTCTCTGTATTTTCTCTGTTCTCTGTGTTCTCTGTATTCTCTGTGTTCTCTGTATTCTCTTTTCTCTGTATTCTCTGTTCTCTGTGTTCTCTGTATTCTCTGTTCTCTGTATTCTCTGTTGTCTGTATTCTCTGTGTTCTCTGTTCTCTGTGTTCTCTGTATTCTCTGCTCTCTGTTCTCTCTGTTCTCTGTATTCTCTGTGTTCTCTGTATTCTCTTTTCTCTGTATTCTCTGTTCTCTGCATTCTCTGTTCTCTGTGTTCTCTGTTTTCTCTGTATTCTCTGTGTTCTCTGTATTCTCTGTTCTCTGTATTCTCTGTTCTTTGTGTTCTCTGTATTCTCTTTTCTCTGTATTCTCTGTTCTCTGTTCTCTGTGATCTGTGTTCTCTGTGTTCTCTGTATTCTCTGCTCTCTGTGTTCTCTGTTCTCTGTGTTCATGTAGAATATACAGAAATAGACACATTTTATTTCTATCACTTTCCATTCCCCTTTCATTATTAACTACATTTCCCTTCTCTCTCTTTATTTATTTCCTCTCTTTCACCCCCCCCCCCAGAGTGCAGATTAAATGTTGATGTTCCATGTTCTGCAGTGATCTGACTGAGTGTATTACAACTCATTACATCATTATGTGTGTGTGTGCTTTTATTTTGAGAGAGAGAGAGAGAGGGAGAGAGTTAGAGAGAGAGAGAGAGAGAGAGAGAGAGAGACGGACAGACACAGAGACAGAGAGAGACTCATGCTAATTCTAATGCTAAAACGCACATAATTTAGTTCATCCTACAATAAATACACACACTCACACAAACCAATAAACACACACACGGATCAGATAATTTTTTTTGTATAAAATGAGATAAATTGTTAGCACTCTAGATAAAGACATCTGCTAAATGTCAGAAATGTAAATGGACTACACGTTATTTTGAATAAAAATTTATTTTGATCTCCGACCACACCAGGACCTACACCAGGACCGACACCTGGACCTACAACTTCACCTGTATCAGGAGTAGCACGTATGGTTGGGCAAATGCCTGCATATGGATCAATATTTACATCTACACTTATGCCTAGACCTGGACCTACAAATACACTTTGACCTATGACTACACCTGGACCTACGCCTACATCTGGACCTACATCTACACCTGGACCTATACCTAAACCTGGACCTATGCCTACACCTGGACCTATACCTACACCTGGACCTGGACCACTTCTTACGTGAGGTGGATGATGACTGGATTAACATGGTGATTCAGGATAAACTACTGTACAGCAGTGACAAGGGTGCTGGTGTTTGATGAGAATTCATGATATAGAATCTACAGCCTACTGTTCCATCAGTGGAAGATCTCAGAGAAAGGTTCTTTACCTCCATGTTGCTGAGCTGAGACTGTGGTGTGGAGTCTGATTCTCCAGACATGCTGAAGGAAGGCTTTGGCTCTGTGTGGAATTCATACTGAAGGTCCCAAGAACCTGAACTAGATCCATATTCTCACTGATCCCCCATAGATCCCACACTGATCCAGCACAGATCCAACACTGATCCCCTACAGATCCAACAGTGATCCCCCACTGATCCCACTCTGATCCTCCACAGATCCCACACTGATCCAGCACAGATCCAACACTGATCCCCCACTGATCCAACAGTGATCCCCCACTGATCCCACACTGATCCCCCATAGATCCCACACTGATCCAGCACAGATCCAACACTGATCCCCCACAGATCCTACACTGATCCAGCATAGATCCCACACTGATCCTCCACAGATCCCACACTGATCCAGCACTGATCCAACACTGATCCCCCACTGATCCCACACTGATCCCCCATAGATCCCACTCTGATCCCCCACAGATCCCACACTAATCCCCCACAGATCCCACACTGATCCAGCACAGATCCCACACTAATCCCCCACAGATCCCACACTGATCCAGCACAGATCCAACACTGATCCCCCACAGATCCAACAGTGATCCCCCACTGATCCCACTCTGATCCTCCACAGATCCCACACTGATCCAGCACAGATCCAACACTGATCCCCCACAGATCCAACAGTGATCCCCCACTGATCCCACTCTGATCCTCCACAGATCCAACACTGATCCCCCACAGATCCTACACTGATCCAGCACAGATCCCACATAGATCCAACACTGATCCCCAACAGATCCAACAGTGATCCCCCACTGATCCCACTCTGATCCTCCACAGATCCCATATTGATCCAGCACAGTTCCAACACTGATCCCCCACTGATCCAACAGTGATCCCCCACTGATCCCACTCTGATCAACCACAGATCCCACACTAATCCCCCACAGATCCCACACTGATCCAGCACAGATCCCACACAGATCCAGCACAGATCCAACACTGATCCCCCCACTGATCCAACACTGATGCCACACTGATCTCCCACAGATCCCACACAGATCCCACTCTGATCCCCCACAGATCCCACACTGATCCCCCACAGATCCCACACTGATCCCACTCTGATCCCCCATAGATCCCACACTGATCCACCACAGATCCACCACAGATCCCATACTGATCCACCACAGATCCCCCATAGATCCCACACTGATCCACCACAGATCCACCACAGATCCCCCATAGATCCCACACTGATCCCACTCTGATCCCCGATGAGAGCTGGTGACAACCACACTCACACTTACTCACAATCACACTAACGCTTACACTGACACTAACACCCACACACTCTCACACACACTGACACTCTCACACACACTGATACTAACACTCTCAGACACGCTAACACTCTCACACACACTGACACTAACACTCTCACACACACTGACACTCTCACACACACTAACACTCTCAAACACACTGACACTAACACCCACACGAACACTCTCACACACACTGACACTCTCACACACACTAACACTCTCAAACACACTGACACTCACACACACTAACACTCTCACACACACTGACACTCACACACACTAACACTCTCAAACACTCTCACACACACTGACACTAACACACACACTGACACTAACACTCTCAGACACACTGACACTCACACACTAATACTCTCACACACTGACACTAACACCCACACTGACACTAACACTGTCACACACACTAACATTCTCACACACACGGACACTAACACCCACACTGACACTAACACTGTCACACACACTAACATTCTCACACACACTGACACTAACACACACACTGACACTAACACTCTCAGACACACTGACACTCACACACTAATACTCTCACACACTGACACTAACACCCACACTGACACTAACACTGTCACACACACTAACACTCTCACACACACTGACACTCTCACACACTAACACTCTCACACACACTGACACTCTCACACACACTGACACTCTCACACACACTGACACTAACACTATCACACTAACACTCTCACACACACTGACACTAACACCCACACTGACACTAACACTGTCACACACACTAACATTCTCACACACACGGACACTAACACTCACACTAACACTCTCACACACACTGACACTCTCACACACTAACACTCTCACACACACTGACACTCTCACACACACTGACACTAACACTATCACACACACTGACACTAACACACACTGCCACTCTCACACACACTGACACTCTCACACACACTGACACTAACACACACACTGACACTGACACTCTCACACACACTGACACTCTCACACACACTGACACTCTCACACACACTGACACTAACACACACACTGACACTAACACTCTCAAACACACTGACACTCTCACACACACTGACACTAACACACACACTGACACTAACACTCTCACACACACTGACACTCTCACACACACTGACACTAACACACACACTGACACTAACACTCTCACACACACTGACACTAACACACACACTGACACTAACACTCTCACACACACTGACACTCTCACACACACTAACACTCTCACACACACTGACACTCTCACACACACTAACATTCTCAGACAAACTGACACTAACACTCTCACACACACTAACACTCTCAGACACACTGACACTCTCACACACACTAATACTCTCACACACACTGACACTAACACACACACTAACACTCTCACACACACTGACACACACACACACTGACACTAACACTCTCAGACACACTAACACTCTCACACACACTGACACTCTCAGACACACTGACACTAACACACACACTAACACTCTCACACACACTGACACTCACACACACACTGACACTAATACACACACTGACACTAACACACACACTGACACTAACACACACACTGACACTAACACTCTCAGACACTAACACACACTAACACTCTCAGACACACTGACACTAACACACACTAACACTCTCAGACACACTGACACTAACACACACTGACACTAACACTCTCAGACACACTGACACTAACACACACACTGACACTAACACTCTCAGACACACTGACACTCACACACTAATACTCTCACACACACTGACACTAACACACACTGACACTAACACTCTCACACACACTGACACTAACACCCACACTGACACTAACACTGTCACACACACTAACATTCTCACACACACTGACACTAACACACACACTAACACTCTCACACACACTAACACTCTCACACACACTAACATTCTCACACACACTGACACTAACACACACACTGACACTAACACTCACACTAACACTCTCACACACACTGACACTAACACTCTCAGACACACTAACACTCTCACACACACTAACACTCTCACACACACTGACACTAACACTCTCAGACACACTGACACTCTCACACACACTAACACTCTCACACACACTAACACTCTCAGACACACTAACACACTCACACACACTAACACTCTCAGACACACTAACACTCTCACACACACTGACACTAACACCCACATTGACACTAACACTGTCACACACACTGACACTCACACACACTGACACTAACACTCTCAGACACACTAACACTCTCACACACACTAACACTCTCACACACACTGACACTAACACTCTGACACACTAACACTCTCACACACACTAACACACTAACACACACTGACACTAACACCCACACTGACACTAACACTGTCACACACACTAACATTCTCACACACACTGACACTAACACACACACTGACACTAACACTCACACTAACACTCTCACACACACTGACACTCTCACACACACTGACACTCTCACACACACTGACACTAACACTGACACTAACACTCACACACTAACACTCTCACACACACTGACACACACACACACTGACACTAACACTCTCAGACACACTAACACTCTCACACACACTGACACTCTCAGACACACTGACACTAACACACACACTAACACTCTCACACACACTGACACTCACACACACACTGACACTAATACACACACTGACACTAACACACACACTGACACTAACACACACACTGACACTAACACTCTCAGACACTAACACACACTAACACTCTCAGACACACTGACACTAACACACACTAACACTCTCAGACACACTGACACTAACACACACTGACACTAACACTCTCAGACACACTGACACTAACACTCTCAGACACACTGACACTAACACACACACTGACACTAACACTCTCAGACACACTGACACTCACACACTAATACTCTCACACACACTGACACTAACACCCACACTGACACTAACACTGTCACACACACTAACATTCTCACACACACTGACACTAACACACACACTGACACTAACCCTCACACTAACACTCTCACACACACTGACACTCTCACACACACTGACACTCTCACACACACTGACACTAACACTGACACTAACACTCACACACTAACACTCTCACACACACTGACACACACACACTGACACTAACACTCACACTGACACTCTCACACACTAACACTCTCACACACACTGACACTCTCAGACACACTGACACTAACACACACACTAACACTCTCACACACACTGACACTAACACTCTCAGACACACTAACACTCTCACACACACTAACACTCTCACACACACTGACACTAACACTCTCAGACACACTGACACTCTCACACACACTAACACTCTCAGACACACTAACACACTCACACACACTAACACTCTCAGACACACTAACACTCTCACACACACTGACACTAACACCCACATTGACACTAACACTGTCACACACACTGACACTCACACACACTGACACTAACACTCTCAGACACACTAACACTCTCACACACACTAACACTCTCACACACACTGACACTAACACTCTGACACACTAACACTCTCACACACACTAACACACTAACACACACTGACACTAACACCCACACTGACACTAACACTGTCACACACACTAACATTCTCACACACACTGACACTAACACACACACTGACACTAACACTCACACTAACACTCTCACACACACTGACACTCTCACACACACTGACACTCTCACACACACTGACACTAACACTCACACACTAACACTCTCACACACACTGACACACACACACTGACACTAACACTCACACTGACACTCTCACACACTAACACTCTCTCACACACTGACACTCTCACACACTAACACTCTCACACACTGACACTCTCACACACACTGACACTAACACACACTAACACTCTCACACACACTGACACTAACACTCACACTAACACTCTCACACACACTAACACTCACACACACTAACACTCTCACACACACTGACACTCTCACACACTAACACTCTCTCACACACTGACACTAACACTCACACTAACACTCTCACACACTGACACTAACACTCACACTAACACTCTCACACACACTGACACTCTCACACACACTAACACTCTCACACACACTAACACTCTCACACACACTGACACTCTCACACACACTAACACTCACACACACTAACACTCTCACACACACTAACACTCTCACACACACTGACACTCTCACACACACTAACACTCTCACACACTAACACTCTCACACACACTGACACTCTCACACACTAACACTCTCTCACACACTGACACTAACACTCAAACTAACACTCTCACACACACTGACACTCTCACACACACACTAACACTCTCACACACACTGACACTCTCACACACACTGACACTAACACTCTCAGACACACTAACACTCTCACACACACTAACACTCTCACACACACTGACACTAACACTCACACTAACACTCTCACACACACTGACACTCTCACACACTAACACTCTCTCACACACTGACACTAACACTCACACTAACACTCTCACACACACTGACACTCTCACACACACTAACACTCTCACACACACTAACACTCTCACACACACTAACACTCTCACACACACTAACACTCTCACACACACTAACACTCTCACACACACTAACACTCTCACACACACTGACACTCTCACACACACTAACACTCTCACACACACTGACACTCTCACACACACTAACACTCTCACACACACTGACACTCTCACACACACTGACACTCACACACACTGACACTAACACTCTCAGACACATTAACACTCTCACACACACTGACACTAACACTCTCAGACACACTAACACACTCACACACACTAACACTCTCACACACACTAACACTCTCAGACACACTAACACTCTCACACACACTGACACACACACACTGACACTAACACTCACACTGACACTCTCACACACACTGACACTCTCACACACACTGACACTCTCACACACACTAACACTCTCACACACACTGACACTCTCACACACACTGACACTCTCACACACTGACACACACACACTGACACTAACACTCACACTGACACTCTCACACACTAACACTCTATCACACACTGACACTCTCACACACACTAACACTCTCACACACTAACACTCTCTCACACACTGACACTCTCACACACACTAACACTCTCACACACTGACATTCTCACACACACTGACACTCTCACACACTAACACTCTCTCACACACTGACACTAACACTCACACTAACACTCACACACACTAACACTCTCACACACACTGACACTCTCACACACACTAACACTCTCTCACACACTGACACTAACACACACTAACACTCACACACACTGACACTAACACCCACACTAACACTCTCACACACACTGACACTCTCTCACACACTAACACTCTCACACACACTGACACTAACACCCACACTAACACTCTCACACACACTGACACTCTCACACACACTAACACTCTCACACACACTAACACTCTCACACACACTGACACTCTCACACACACACTAACACTCTCACACACACTGACACTCTCACACACACTGACACTAACACTCTCAGACACACTAACACTCTCACACACACTAACACTCTCAGACACACTAACACTCTCACACACACTAACACTCTCACACACACTGACACTCTCACACACACTAACACTCACACACACTAACACTCTCACACACTAACACTCTCACACACACTGACACTCTCACACACTAACACTAACACTCACACTAACACTCTCTCACCCACTAACACTCTCACACACACTGACACTAACACTCACACTAACACTCTCACACACACTAACACTCTCACACACACTAACACTCTCAGACACACTAACACTCTCAGACACACTGACACACACACACTGACACTAACACTCACACTGACAATCTCACACACACTGACACTCTCACACACACTGACACTCTCACACACACTAACACTCTCACACACACTGACACTCTCACACACACTGACACTCTCACACACACTGACACACACACACTGACACTAACACTCACACTGACACTCTCACACACTAACACTCTATCACACACTGACACACTCACACACACTAACACTCTCACACACTAACACTCTCTCACACACTGACACTCTCACACACACTAACACTCTCACACACTGACATTCTCACACACACTGACACTCTCACACACTAACACTCTCTCACACACTGACACTAACACTCACACTAACACTCACACACACTAACACTCTCACACACACTGACACTCTCACACACACTAACACTCTCTCACACTGACACTAACACACACTAACACTCACACACACTGACACTAACACTCACACTAACACTCTCACACACACTAACACTCTCACACACTGACACTAACACTCACACTAACACTCACACACACTAACACTCTCACACACACTGACACTCTCACACACACTAACACTCTCTCACACACTGACACTAACACACACTAACACTCACACACACTGACACTAACACTCACACTAACACTCTCACACACACTGACACTCACACACTAACACTCTCTCACACACTGACACTAACACCCACACTAACACTCTCACACACACTGACACTCTCACACACACTAACACTCTCACACACACTAACACTCTCACACACACTGACACTCTCACACACACTAACACTCTCACACACACTGACACTCTCACACACACTAACACTCTCACACACACTGACACTCTCACACACACTAACACTCTCACACACTAACACTCTCCCACACACTGACACTAACACTCACACTAACACTCTCACACACACTGACACTCTCACACACTGACACTAACACTCAAACTAACACTCTCACACACACTGACACTCTCACACACACACTAACACTCTCACACACACTGACACTCTCACACACACTGACACTCTCACACACTAACACTCTCTCACACACTGACACTAACACTCACACTAACACTCTCACACACACTGACACTCTCACACACTAACACCCTCTCACACACTGACACTCTCACACACACTAACACTCACACTGACATTCTCACACACACTAACACTCTCACACACACTGACACTCTCACACACACTGACACTCTCACACACTAACACTCACACTGACACTCTCACACACACTGACACTCTCACACACTAACACTCTCTCACCCACTGACACTCTCCCACACACTAACACTCACACACACTGACACTAACACTCACACTAACACTCTCACACACACTGACACTCTCACACACTAACACTAACACTCACACTAACACTCTCACACACACTGACACTCTCACACACTAACACTCTCTCACACACTGACACTAACACTCACACTAACACTCTCACACACACTGACACTAACACTCACACTAACACTCTCACACACACTAACACTCTCACACACACTGACACTCTCACACACTGACACTAACACTCACACTAACACTCTCACACACACTGACACTCTCACACACTAACACTCTCTCACACACTGACACTAACACCCACACTAACACTCTCACACACACTGACACTCTCACACACACTAACACTCTCACACACTAACACTCTCTCACACACTGACACTAACACTCACACTAACACTCTCACACACACTGACACTCTCACACACACACTAACACTCTCACACACACTGACACTAACACTCACACTAACAATCTCACACACACTGACACTCTCACACTCTAACACTCTCTCACACACTGACACTCTCACACACACTAACACTCACACACACTGACATTCTCACACACACTAACACTCTCACACACACTAACACTCTCACACACACTGACACTCTCACACACACTGACACTCTCACACACTAACACTCTCTCACACACTGACACTAACACTCACACTAACACTCTCTCACACACTGACACTAACACTCACACTAACACTCTCACACACACTGACACTCTCACACACACACTAACACTCTCACACACACTGACACTAACACTCACACTAACAATCTCACACACACTGACACTCTCACACTCTAACACTCCCTCACACACTGACACTCTCACACACACTAACACTCTCACACACACTGACACTCTCACACACACTAACACTCACACTAACACTCTCACACACACTGACACTGACACTCTCACACACACTCACACTAACACTCTCACACTCACTCTCTCACACACTGACACTCACACACACACTCACACTAACACTCTCACACACTCCCTCTCTCACACACTGACACTCTCACACACACTCACACTAACACTCTCACAAACTGACACTCTCACACACACTCACACTAACACTCTCACAAACTGACACTCTCACACACACTCACACTAACACTAACTGCTTCAGTCTCCTTTACATCAGTCTCCCTCTCGCACACACACACACACAATGTTCTAGTTCCGTAAGAATGTGTAAGAATGTGTGAGATCTGAGCGCCCCCTACTGAATCTCTCTCTCTCTCTCTCTCTCTCTCTCTCTCTCTCTCTCTCTCTTTCTCACACTCCCACACACACACACACACAATGTTCTAGTTCCGTAAGAATGTGTAAGAATATGTGAGGTCTGAGCGCCCCCTACTGAATCTCTCTCTCTCTCTCTCTCTCTCTCTCTTACACACACACACACACACACTGTCTGTCCTGAAAATATAGTGCGACAGGCAAGTGTAAGCCATTGTGGCTTTTATTCCCT
>NC_080738.1:220000-222500 GCF_019097595.1 Hemibagrus wyckioides | reverse complement strand
CATACAAACACACACACACATACAAACACACACACATACACACATATATACACACACACACACATACAAACACATACAAACACACACACACACACACATACAAACACACACACACACGCACACACAAACACACACACACATACATACACATATATACACACACACACACAAACACATATATATATACACACACACACACATACAAACACACACACACACATACACACATACATACAAACACACATACACACACACACACACAAACACACATACACACACATACAAACACACACACACACATACACACATACATACAAACACACACACACACACACACACACACACACAAACACACATACACACACACATACACACAAACACACATACACACACATACAAACACACACACACACACACACACACATACAAACACACACATACAAACACACACACACACACATACAAACACACACATACAAACACACACACACACAAACACACAGGTAGATGTATATTAATTATAATTTTAAACTAATAAGCAATAATCTAATAATCTGAATGACTAAAAATGATTATATGCTGAGGTAGACAGACACAGACACAGAGAGAGAGACAGACACACAGATAGAGACAGAGAGAGAGACAGAGAGAGAGAGAGAGAGAGAGAGAGAGACAGAGAGAGAGAAGGAGAGAAAGACACAGAGAGAAATATAGAGAGAGATAGACAGAGAGAGACACAGAGAGAGAGAGACATACACAAAGATAGACAAAGAGAGAGACAGAGATAGACAGACAGTTCCAGAGTTGTTAGGTGTACAGACAGCTGTCTCTTTCTCTCTCTGTGTCTCCTAGGTGAGACTGTCCACTGTCCATCAGTCACAGTACAACAACACAAGAAGGAGAGACAGGACAGTGAGTGTCAGAGAGACACAGTGTGTGTGTCTTGGACGTGCTGCTCCTTCACACACACACACACACACACACCAGGCAGGAGGAACTCACTGAGCTCCAAAATGCCACAGCTGAATAATTCACACAAGAGAAACAAAGAGAGTGGAACTGAGGGTCTGTATTCACACCAAGCTGTGTGTGTGTGTGTGTGTGTGTGTGTGTGTGTGTGTGTGTGTGTGTGTGTGTGTGTGTGTGTGAAGGAGCAGCACATCCAAGTCTCGTAAGCACTGAACACACTGGTCCAACACCAATTAACACACACACTCCATCTGTTGCTGGAGAGACAGAGGACACACACACACACACACACACACTCTTTCCTTTCTTTAGTGCAAACACAATTCCAGGATTACTCTCAATGTCAGCAGCATCTACACTGCACTGCTACTCACAGTGTCTCAGAGGGTGAGACAGGTGGGTGTGTCTGCATGTGAGACAGGTGTGTGTGTGTGTGTGTGTGTGTGTGTGTGACTGTGAGACAAATGAGTATATCTGTATGTTAGACAGGCGAGTGTGTATGTGAGACAGGTGAGTGTGTCTGTATGTTAGACAGGTGAGTGTGTATGTGAGACAGGTGAGTGTGTCTGTATGTTAGACAGGTGACTGTGTATGTGAGACAGGTGGGTGTGTCTGCATGTGAGACAGGTGTGTGTGTGTGTGTGTGACTGTGAGACAAATGAGTATGTCTGTATGTTAGACAGGTGAGTGTGTCTGTATGTGAGACAGGCGAGTGTGTATGTGAGACAGGTGAGTGTTTCTGTATGTTAGACAGGTGAGTGTGTATGTGAGACAGGAGAGTGTGTCTGTATGTGAGACAGCTGGGTGTGTCTGTATGTGAGAAAGGTGGGCAAGCCTGTATGTGAGACAGATAAGTGTGTCTGTATGTTAGACAAGTGAACATGTCAGTATGTGAGATAGATGACCATGTCTGTATGTGAGACAGGTGAGTGTGTCTGTATGTGAGACAGGTGAGTGTGTCTGTATGTGAGACAGGTGAGTGTGTCTGTATGTGAGACAGGTGAGTGTGTCTGTATGTTAGACAGGTGAGTGTGTCTGTATGTGAGACAGGTGAGTGTGTCTGTATGTGAGACAGGTGAGTGTGTCTGTATGTGAAACAGGTGAGTGTGTCTGTATGTGAGACAGGTGAGTGTGTCTGTATGTGAGACAGGTGAGTGTGTCTGTATGTGAGACAGGTGAGTGTGTCTGTATGTGAGACAGATAAGTGTGTCTGTATGTTAGACAAGTGGACATGTCAGTATGTGAGATAGATGACCATGTCTGTATGTGAGACAGGTGAGTGTGTCTGTATGTGAGACAGGTGAGTGTGTCTGTATGTGAAACAGGTGAGTGTGCCTGTATGTGAGACAGGTGAGTGTGTCTGTATGTGAGACATGTGAGTGTGTCTGTATGTGAGACAGGTGAGTGTGCCTGTATGTGAGACAGGTGAGTGTGTCTGTATGTGAGACAGGTGAGTGTCTGTATGTGAGACAGGTGAGTGTGTCTGTATGTGAGACAGATGACGATGTTTGTATGTTAGACAGGTGAGTGT
>NC_080738.1:192500-197500 GCF_019097595.1 Hemibagrus wyckioides | reverse complement strand
CATCCTCCACACTGTCCATCACAGAAAAACCCCCTGATCAATACGTGTGAGAATAACACACTCCACTGAAACACAACAATAACAAGCAACTGAACACAAAGCAGCAGCTGACCACACACACACACACACACATTCTCTCAGCAGTGTGTCTGATGTCATTCTGACCTCATGTCAGGAGTCTAAACCTCTTTAGTTCTGTTATTTAAAATCACACACACACACACACACACACACACACACACACACACACACACACACAGCACTGGAAAAGAAGTGTGTGATTGATAATGAGGAGTTACAGCTAATTGGAAATGTGTTAGCTAATTACGTGTGTAAATTAGCACAGCACCTTATTGGGAAATAATTCAGGAGGAATGTTAACTAATACACACACACACACACACACAGAGAGAGGGGGGGGGGGATTTAGCACCATCAGAAACAGAAATATTCCAGTTAGTCTTCAGAATGTTTATTTATTAGAACTCAGAACATTACCTGTTTTTTGACTCGTTAAATGATTCACTGATTCAATCGATTCATTAACTATCAGATTAATTAATGACCCAGTCAGAATTCCCCGTACTGTAGAGTAGAAGGAGTTTGTGGAACAGGTTCTAGCTCCATGGTCCATCGTTCCTTTATTTCCATTCAGTCTTTCTTCATCCTCTTCATCTGTTTATCTTCTTGTTCCAGGTTCTAGCTCAAAGTCCAAAATTCTAGTTCCCTTCACCATGTTCCTCCGAGAGTTCTCCTGAGCACTGCTGCCTCTGACCTCTGACCTCATCAGGGCTGTGGGTTGACACTGAGAATGTAAAGCAATGTCCAGTGATACAAACTAGAAATAAAACTGACCTGGTGCTCCGTTCCTTTCTCCATTAACATCTCTAACTGATAATCCCTCCATCTTAGTTCTGATCATGTGTCTTACATTCACAACTTCTAGTTCCATGTTTCTTTTTTTTCCTCGTTCTCCTCCAGATCTCGCTCTGCTTCACTTCCATCTTCTCTAATCTCACCACATTTCCTTCTCTCTGTTTTCACCACCTGCTCATTTCTCATCTCTCCATCTCCATTTCCTTCTTCTGCCATTTGCCGTAACCTCACCATCTTTCTTCTCTTTTCATCTCTCCAGCTTTTTTTCTTCATTCTCCATTTCCACTTTCATTCCTCTTATTATCTCTCCACCTTACCTTTCCACTCTCATCTCATTCTCTCCTTTCACTCTCATCTCTAATTCTTTTTATCCCTCTCTCCTTCTCCGTCTCACACCATCTTCTCCTTTACTCGTAGATTTTCTGCCTCTAAATCTCCATTTTGTCCTTCTCCACTCATCATTCACTGCTGTGTTTTCTATATTATTTTGTGAAAATTTCTCTTTTACTTGTGTGATCTGTCCGTTTTCTTTCCTCTCTTCCTCTGTACGATTACCCTGTATCTGTGGTTCTGTCTTTCCTGGTTCTAGGGTTACAGATAAACAAAGATATCTGTAATTTCACTCACTGCTCAGTGCATTCTGGGTAATATACAAACAATTAACCACTATCAAGAAAAAAGAGTCATTAGAAGAGAGTCAGTGTGTTCCAGTGTTTAAGATGAACCTTAAAATGGCCTCAGGTCTAGTGAGGGCTCTAAATGACAGGGTTCTCACACAGCAGGAGGAGGAGGAGGAGAAGTGAGTAAGAGTGATGTGAGACAGAGACGAAAAACACAGATGACACACAGAGAGAAAGAGAACCTGCTGGGTAGAACGCATGCTGCTCTCACTGACATGGACAGGAGTGTGTGTGTGTGTGTGTGTGTGTATGTGTGTGTGTCCTGTGGAGAGTGTGTTGCTCTCACCGTCTCGCTCGGCCGGCTCAATCAGAAACCAGCTGGAGAAAATCAATACTACAACAGACTGCTCTCTCTGTCTGTATCACACACACACACACAGTGGCTGGTGCTCTGTAACACATCTGAAACCATTTTAAAACAATCAACGTTGTCACAGTCTGCAGGTTAACACTTTAGCATAGCAGAAAATTCTAAGCCCTGATTAAAACGCTGAGTGTGACCTGTTTCATCTGACTGAAACCTCTCCTTCACTCGAAGCCTAGAGAAGTTCAGACCTAAGCAGATCATCTCAGACCTGCACAGCAAAATCAATCATGAGGTCTTTCAGTGAGAATTCAGGCTCCATCCCAACACAGAGACGGCGCTGGTTAAAGTGGTAAATGACCGAGCGCTGGCCTCTGATCGGGGGTGTGTCTCCTTACTGGTGTTACTTTATCTTTGTAGTTTCTGTAGAATATAATATCCTAGATCCTGGAGTTAAAGGAACAGCCCTCTGCTCTGTAGATGTAAGTCTGTAGATGTAGATGGTAACTATACATCTATCAACCTATATATATAGTGAGCACTGGACTTGTGCTGGAGCGAACACACAGACTGGAAATAGCAGTGAGCTCAGTGAAGAATCCATTTACAGGACTACAGCAGTTCAGTAATATTTTCCTTTGAAGTGAGAAAGTGGAGGAGAAACATTCTATTTGTTCTTTACATGAAGAAGTCCTAGGCAAATACAGAGGGGCAGTGTGGTTCTCAGGGCAGGTGCAGGTCTCCAGCAACTTCAGCCATGGGGAGAAACAGCAAGGCAGTACCCTAATAGTCTCGACTGGGGCAAGGTCTCTGAGGCAGCACCCAGGTAGTCTCGACTTGGGCAAAGTCTCTGAGGCAGCACCCAGGTAGTCTCGACTTGGGCAAAGTCTTTGAGGCAGCACCCAGGTAGTCTCGACTTGGGCAAAGTCTCTGAGGCAGCACCCGGTTAGTCTCGACTGGGGCAAGGTCTCTGAGGCAGCACCCGGTTAGTCTCGACTGGGGCAAGGTCTCTAAGGCAGCACCCAGGTAGTCTCAACTGGGGCAAGGTCTCTGAGGCAGCACCCAGGTAGTGTTGCCTAGGGCAAGGTCTCTGAGGCAGCACCCAGGTAGTGTTGTCTAGGGCAAGGTCTCTGAGGCAGCACCCAGGTAGTGTTGTCTAGGGCAGGGTCTCTGCTGGAAAGTGTTGTGTTTAATTCTACTCTGGGAAATTTTTGAGGCTGGAGGACACACAATGCAAAAAAAAAACAGCATTAAATGCATGCCAACACAAATACATTCCTGAGCAAGCCTCACCTCTTGAAACTCTCTCCACTTCTCAGTCAGGGTGATGAAGACTTCAGCCGTTCTGATTGGTTGTCGCCTCCATGTTCTAGTTACTCCGCCCCACAGCTCAGTGCTCAGTCACTGTCTGCTGCGCGTGATGCTGGAGTAGCGTGGTTCCTTCAGCATCTGGGCAGATGGTAGGGGATGAGTGATATCTTGTACCTTACACATCCTCATACTTAATTCTGACAAAACAGAAATACAGTACATGGTCAAAAGTAAGCCATCAAACCCAGATGTGTTTCTTCTCCAAACTGTTCCTACAAACTCTGAGTCACACAGGTGTACAGAAGGTCTGTGTGTGTGTGTGCATGTGTGTGTGGGTGTGTAGCTTCAGAGTCTCACTGGAACTCAAAGTCCAAACCCTGCTCCAGCATGACCATGACATGGTGTGGAGGTGAAGGTTGGAGTGAGGAACTGGAGTGTCCTGCACACAGCCAACTAGAACCAGAAGATATGAACACATCACTCCTGTAAATCTCATCCAGAATTTCACATTTTCTCACCAAGCCAGAGTGAATAGTGAATCTCTGTAGCTTGCATCCTCCTCTCACTCTTCAAATACACTATATTGCCAAAAGTATTCACTCACCCATCCAAATAATCAGAATCAGGTGTTCCAATCACTTCCATGGCCACAGGTGTATAAAATCAAGCACCTAGGCATGCAGACTGTTTTTACAAACATTTGTGAAAGAATGGGTCGCTCTCAGGAGCTCAGTGAATTCCAGCGTGGAACTGTGATAGGATGCCACCTGTGCAACAAATCCAGTCGTGAAATTTCCTCGCTCCTAAATATTCCACAGTCAACTGTCAGCTGTATTATAAGAACGTGGAAGTGTTTGGGAACGACAGCAACTCAGCCACGAAGTGGTAGGCCACGTAAACTGACGGAGCGGGGTCAGCGGATGCTGAGGCGCATAGTGCGAAGAGGTCGCCAACTTTCTGCAGAGTCAATTGCTACAGACCTCCAAACTTCATGTGGCCTTCAGATGAGCTCAAGAACAGTGCACAGAGAGCTTCATGGAATGGGTTTCCATGGCCGAGCAGCTGCATCCAAGCCATACATCACCAAGTGCAATGCAAAGCGTCGGATGCAGTGGTGTAAAGCACGCCGCCACTGGACTCTAGAGCAGTGGAGACGCGTTCTCTGGAGTGACCAATCGCGCTTCTCCATCTGGCAATCTGATGGACGAGTCTGGGTTTGGCGGTTGCCAGGAGAACGGTACTTGTCTGACTGCATTGTGCCAAGTGTAAAGTTTGGTGGAGGGGGGATTATGGTGTGGGGTTGTTTTTCAGGAGCTGGGCTTGGCCCCTTAGTTCCAGTGAAAGGAACTCTGAATGCTTCAGCATACCAAGACATTTTGGACAATTCCATGCTCCCAACTTTGTGGGAACAGTTTGGAGCTGGCCCCTTCCTCTTCCAACATGACTGTGCACCAGTGACCAAAGCAAGGTCCATAAAGACATGGATGACAGAGTCTGGTGTGGAGGAACTTGACTGGCCTGCACAGAGTCCTGACCTCAACCCGATAGAACACCTTTGGGATGAATTAGAGCGGAGACTGAGAGCCAGACCTTCTCGTCCAACATCAGTGTGTGACCTCACAAATGCGCTTCTGGAAGAATGGTCAAAAATTCCCATAAACACACTCCTAAACCTTGTGGACAGCCTTCCCAGAAGAGTTGAAGCTGTTATAGCTGCAAAGGGTGGACCGACGTCATATTGAACCCTATGGATTAGGAATGGGATGTCACTTAAGTTCATATGCGAGTCAAGGCAGGTGAGCGAATACTTTTGGCAATATAGTGTAGAT
>NC_080738.1:147500-187500 GCF_019097595.1 Hemibagrus wyckioides | reverse complement strand
GTTTTAAACTCTTTTTCATATTAAAATGAAGCGTGACTGAGTGATGGTCTGATTATTAGCTGAAATAAAAGCATTCCCAGTTATTCCACACATTCCCATTTTTCTCAGAAAAATGAAGCAATGATTAATGCCTGTGTTTCCACTCTTCTGTACATCTACAATACCATAACATAACAATTTGACAATACCACCATTGACTCACTGTGAGGCTCCTCCCCTTTCCTGCCCACTGTAAAGTCAGTGGTGCAATTCCAATCCGCTCCAATAATCAGACACACATTAACGTCTAAGGAAATGTTTCAGACTCCCGCTCGCTCAGACCCACTGTTAGTGTGTTCAATATGTACAAATACAATTCCTCTAAACTCTATTATATTATTACATTTTACTTCATAATATTCTTCCTTTCACAATTTCTTCCATTAACTAAAGGTTCACATTACACCTGCACTAGAGTGTGTCTCATGGCTTAGTACAGAATCTCCTTCTCATCATGTTCCACCTTCAGTTCATCATCACTACCAGTCTGTGTCTCATGCAAAAAAAAAACACTATATATACAATTTTAATTCAAAATACACTGTATTGTCAAAAGTATTGGGACACCCCTCCAGATCACTGAGTTCAGGTGTTGTTTTTCAGGGGTTGGACTCGGCCCCCTAGTTCCAGTGAAAGGAACTCTTAATGCTTCAGCTTCATACCAAGACATTTTGGACAATTTCATGCTCTTTGTGGGAACAGTTTGGGGATGACCCCTTCCTGTTCCAACATGACTGCACACCAGTGACCAAAGCAAGGTCCATAAAGACATGGATGAGTGAGTTTGGTGTGGAGGAACTTGACTGTCCTGCACAGAGTCCTGACCTCAACCCCATAGAACACCTTTGGGATGAATTAGAGTGGAGACTGTGAGACAGACCTTCTCATCCAAAATCAGTGCCTGACCTCACAAATGTGCTTCTAGAGGAATGGTCAACAATTCCCATAAACACACTCCTAAACCTTGTGGAAAGCCTTCCCAGAAGAGTTGAAGCTGTTATAGCTGCAAAGGGCGGGGCAACTCCATATTACATTCATGTGCAGGTAAAGGCAGATGTCCCAATATTTTTGGCAATACAGTGTATGTTTCAGGACATCACCCTTAAAGCCTCCGTGAAGAGACAGCAGATAAAGACAAGGTAGAGAAGACACCTGTGTGCTTTAACCATTTTATTTTTGTGAATTATTTATTTCATCTCTTTTCACCTCTCTTATCATCTTGTCATCTCTGCTGACTCAGAGACTTGTAGCCAGCTGTTTTTTGTAACATCAGGACCGAAGATACACTATATTGCCAAAAGTATTCTCTCACCTGCCTTGACTTGCATATGAACTTAAGTGACATCCCATTCCTAATCCATAGGGTTCAATATGACGTCAGTCCACCCTTTGCAGCTATAACAGCTTCAACTCTTCTGGGAAGGCTGTCCACAAGGTTTAGGAGTGTGTTTATGGGAATTTTTGACCATTCTTCCAGAAGCGCATTTGTGAGGTCACACACTGATGTTGGACGAGAAGGTCTGGCTCTCAGTCTCCGCTCTAATTCATCCCAAAGGTGTTCTATCGGGTTGAGGTCAGGACTCTGTGCAGGCCAGTCAAGTTCCTCCACACCAGACTCTGTCATCCATGTCTTTATGGACCTTGCTTTGGTCACTGGTGCACAGTCATGTTGGAAGAGGAAGGGGCCAGCTCCAAACTGTTCCCACAAAGTTGGGAGCATGGAATTGTCCAAAATGTCTTGGTATGCTGAAGCATTCAGAGTTCCTTTCACTGGAACTAAGGGGCCAAGCCCAGCTCCTGAAAAACAACCCCACACCATAATCCCCCCTCCACCAAACTTTACACTTGGCACAATGCAGTCAGACAAGTACCGTTCTCCTGGCAACCGCCAAACCCAGACTCGTCCATCAGATTGCCAGATGGAGAAGCGCGATTTCGTCACTCCAGAGAACGCGTCTCCACTGCTCTAGAGTCCAGTGGCGGCGTGCTTTACACCACTGCATCCGACGCTTTGCATTGCACTTGGTGATGTATGGCTTGGATGCAGCTGCTCGGCCATGGAAACCCATTCCATGAAGCTCTCTGCGCACTGTTCTTGAGCTAATCTGAAGGCCACATGAAGTTTGGAGGTCTGTAGCGATTGACTCTGCAGAAAGTTGGCGACCTCTTCGCACTATGCGCCTCAGCATCCGCTGACCCCGCTCCGTCAGTTTACGTGGCCTACCACTTCGTGGCTGAGTTGCTGTCGTTCCCAAACACTTCCACGTTCTTATAATACAGCTGACAGTTGACTGTGGAATATTTAGGAGTGAGGAAATTTCACGACTGGATTTGTTGCACAGGTGGCATCCTATCACAGTTCCACGCTGGAATTCACTGAGCTCCTGAGAGCGACCCATTCTTTCACAAATGTTTGTAAAAACAGTCTGCATGCCTAGGTGCTTGATTTTATACACCTGTGGCCATGGAAGTGATTGGAACACCTGATTCTGATTATTTGGATGGGTGAGCGAATACTTTTGGCAATATAGTGTATGAAATTTTCAACATCCAGAATAAAATCCTTCACTTCTCCAGATTTACTGAAGAATAAAGGTTTGTTTCTTGCTGTGTACACATGTCCTCTGTGGTGTGTGAGCTACCTGTTTCATGAGGCATGTCTCTACAAACATCCCATAATTCCAAACATTCATTAAAACCAGGTATGAGAATTAGCTTTAATTAGCTTTAATTTAGTTAGCTTTTTTATATTTTGTTTAAATTATTTTATTTATTTATTTATTTATTTGGCCTGATGCTAAACTATCTTTACTACCCAGCTAGTTAGCTACTCTGCTAATTATTACCCTGGTATTTATTTTGAATGAAGTGGAAGTACATTTAAGTTCAGTGTGCTTAGCTTTAATGAAAATAAACTGGAAATGTTGCGGGAAGTTAGCACTAGTACACAGCCTACATTAGCTGAACAGCTGGAGCTTGCATCACACTTCAACATGGAGATTCTTGGACTTGTTTTTGTTATTTTGTTTTATATCATGGTACAGTAAATATCACAGTACAATAAATATCACGGTACAATAAATATCACGGTACAGTAAATATCACGGTACAGTAAATATCACGGTACAATAAATATCACGGTACAATAAATATCACGGTACAATAAATAAATATATCGACATGTTCTAACAGCTTCGTGGCGTTTCATTCTAAACCCCAGTAGTAAATGAGAATGAAATGTTTGCTCTGTTCTCACGTGAAGGAAGTGAGGAGTGAATCAGAGGAACTGAAGCCTGTTGAAATCTCTGGGTTTAAAACCCAGCTTTCACCTCAGCATGCTGATAGATCATTCAGAGGGCTGGAGGGGAGGTGCTTCACTGAACCATGGTTCATATACCGGCTAAAATATTAAAACATAAGGATAAAATTAACTAAATAAACAACATCATTTAATCAAGATGTCTGAAATAACTCTGAGAAGGAAAAAGAGGCTGCAGGTTTCACAGCTGAGAAGAATTTGATGTGAAACCTTTAAACTTAGATAAATGTACATTTTCATTTAAATATGTCATTATTTGTTTGTTTGTTTGTTTGTTTGTTTGTCATGTCTGTTACAGGTTCAGGTGTAACAGGTTAGTGTGTAACAGATTCAGGTGTAACAGATTCGGGTGTAACAGGTTCAGGTGTAACAGATTCGGGTGTAACAGGTTAGTGTGTAACAGATTCGGGTGTAACAGATTCGGGTGTAACAGGTTAGTGTGTAACAGGTTCAGGTGTAACAGATTCGGGTGTAACAGATTCGGGTGTAACAGGTTCAGGTGGAACAGGTTCGGGTGTAACAGATTCAGGTGTAACAGATTCAGGTGTAACAGGTTAGTGTGTAACAGGTTCGGGTGTAACAGGTTCGGGTGTAACATTCAGGTGTAACAGATTTAGGTGTAACAGGTTCAGGTGTAACAGATTTAGGTATAACAGATTTAGCTGTAACAGGTTGAGGTGTAACAGATTTAGGTGTAACAGATTCAGGTGTAACAGGTTCAGGTGTAACAGATTCAGGTGTAACAGATTCAGGTGTAACAGATTCAGGTGTAACAGGTTAGTGTGTAACAGATTCGGGTGTAACAGGTTCAGGTGTAACAGGTTCAGGTGTAACAGATTTAGGTATAACAGATTTAGCTGTAACAGGTTGAGGTGTAACAGATTTAGGTATAACAGATTTAGCTGTAACAGGTTGAGGTGTAACAGATTTAGGTGTAACAGATTCAGGTGTAACAGGTTCAGGTGTAACAGATTCAGGTGTAACAGATTCAGGTGTAACAGGTTAGTGTGTAACAGATTTAGGTATAACAGATTTAGCTGTAACAGGTTGAGGTGTAACAGATTTAGGTGTAACAGATTCAGGTGTAACAGGTTCAGGTGTAACAGATTCAGGTGTAACAGATTCAGGTGTAACAGGTTAGTGTGTAACAGATTCGGGTGTAACAGGTTCGGGTGTAACAGATTCAGGTGTAACAGATTCAGGTGTAACAGGTTAGTGTGTAACAGATTCGGTTGTAACAGGTTAGTGTGTAACAGATTCAGGTTTAACAGGTTCAGGTGTAACAGATTCAGGTGTAACAGGTTAGTGTGTAACAGATTCAGGTGTAACAGGTTAGTGTGTAACAGATTCGGGTGAAACAGGTTAGTGTGTAACAGATTCAGGTTTAACAGGTTCAGGTGTAACAGATTCAGGTGTAACAGGTTAGTGTGTAACAGATTCAGGTGTAACAGGTTAGTGTGTAACAGATTCAGGTGTAACAGGTTAGTGTGTAACAGATTCGGGTGTAACAGGTTAGTGTGTAACAGATTCGGGTGTAACAGGTTAGTGTGTAACAGCTTCAGGTGTAACAGGTTCAGGTGTAACAGATTCAGTTGTAACATTCAGGTGTAACAGATTTGGGTGTAACAGGTTCAGGTGTAACAGGTTCAGGTGTAACAGGTTATATAGAAGTATTAAAGTGAAAAGTGTTATTTGAACAAACTTGGGTTAAGGGTTAGGATTAGGGGTTATTTTTTTAGTCTTGCATTTACTTATTTATTTCTGTCTGTCTCTCTCTCTCTCTCTCTCTCTCTCTCTCTCTATCTATCTCTTTTAGCCTGCTTTTGTTTTAATTGCTGCTTTTGCTAAACCTGAAGGAAGAGAGGGAGTCACTATTGTAGGTGACTAATACTAGGGAGTGTATTTATTCTTTATTTGATGCACTTTGGTCATTTGTTAATGTAGGTGTTAGTGACTATTTGTTTTCTGGTACTCAGGGATACGTTATGATGAGGATGAGTCACAGTCAGATGAAGAATATTTAGTCAGGGAGTGAATCTGAGAGTTCAGTAGAGTTACAAGTAAGCAATGAAAACACTATTTGGAAGCCTCTTGAAGATGGAGAAACAAAAAGCTCTCTATTCCAAGATTACCCAGTTGATTCCTGAAGGTGTGAGTAATGACTGTCTTCTAAGCCAGAGAAGCATTTTGTGAAGAAGTTGATTTTCTTTATGAGGAGCAGGTGACTGATGTAGACTATGATGATGATGAATGCTGTAGACAACACTCCTTCAAGCAAACTTCAGGTTAAGCAAGTGTCAGAAACTCACAGAACCTCAGAAGACTGTTTAAGTCCACCAACAGCATTCAGTGGAACAGCTACAAGCCAGCTAGTGTTTGTAAACTCTAACAGAGCTCAGAGCTCATCTTCCACATGCCATTAACACTGCCATTTACTCATGATGATCAGCTTCTTCACAAACACCTTGAGAAACTGCAGATGCATTGTCTGAAAACTAGAACAGGTTACGTATGTAACCCGGTTCCCTGAGAAGAGAACTCACTGCGTCATGACTGACGGTATGTCGAGGAAGTGTGTTTGAAGCTCAATTCATTGGTTTAGATAGGACACGTGACGGAGGAATACGTGCCAGCATGTCCATATAAGGGCTGTATCTGTGCAGTGCAGAAGCATGACCGGTAAACAAAGGCAAATAGGATCAGAGTTTGCGAGGAGGGAATCTCCCACAATGCGCGCAGCCAGATCACTCAAGAGCTGACCGGGCACGCTCCTCACCCAAACAAACCACAAAAAGAGTGTGTGTGTCATCCTCCATAATAAAACACAGACACGGATACAAACACCTCTTAAAATTCTTAAACGCCATACCTGCAGACAGGTAATCGACACACATAATAATAATAATACATTTTATTTGTGGGCGCCTTACAAACTCTTAAGGTCACCTTACAAAAAATACATTTAAAACACACAGCATAATATAAAACATACAATAGACAAAAGAATAATATAATAAAATATTTAAAAAATAAAGTAATAAAAGAATTCAAATATAGAATGCAGTTCTAAACATGTAAGTTTGAGTCTGGATTTAAAGCATGTGAGAGAGTTTATACTTCTGATGTCAACTGTTCCAAAGGCGGGGTGCAGAGCAACTGAATGCACTAAGCCCCATGGTGGACAGTTGAGCTGCTGGTGTGGTGAGCTGGTTAGCAGAAGAGGATCTGAGTGTACAGGAAGGTGTGTATAATTGGAGAAGGTCAGAGAGATATGCAGCACATAGTGGACATACAGTGGAGCACTTCCTGAAAAAAAAAGCTTAATGGATGTGATGTAGATGCCCTTATATGGACATGCTGGCATGTACTCCTCCGTCACGTGTCCTATCCGAGCCATGTGTGCACACGGAGCTTCAGACACACTTCCTCGACAGTGTTCCCATAGCATCAGTCATAACACAGCGTCGAGATCCCTCCGAAGGGAACTTGCCAGCAGACATGATTGTGTTTAATGAAGTTCCAGTAAAACAAGACTCTCCTTATAATACAGTGTAAATACTTAAACACTTATAAACACTGTTTCTGTCATAGCTAGGACATTCCCAGCAGGTCCTCAAATGCAGCCTTCATGTCAGGTCTTAATATAAAGAGACTCATTTTCAGTTGAAGAAATCTTAGGAAATTTGTCTTGTACACTACATGATGTTTCCAGGGTCACAGGAACACAGGATGTTGGTCCCTCTAAACCATGTTACAACCGGTTCGGCAAGGAAAGTCCTCTTAATACTTAAAAACCTGTGTGTGTGTGTGTGTTGTACACTACCAGGAGATTGTCAAGGGGAAATCCCACTGAACATCAGTTAACACACACACACACACTCACTTACACACACACACACAGATAAAAACATGTGAGAAACTCTATTTCACAGCTCAGTGTATGTGCGTGCGCTTCAGTGATAGCTGAAATGATAATTACCTTACACTAGGACAAACACACACAGGCACACAGGAAGAATATAGGCTAAGATGAGCTAGATAGACAAACACACACACACACACACACACACACTGTTATGACATTTAACACAGCTAACTGACGCTCACCACTTAACATGATTATTAACACACACAGCTTTGATACTGACAACAGTGGGGATAAATGATGTGTGTGTGTGTGTGTTAGTCAGTGGGAATGTATGTACTGATGATTCACTTACACAAAAGGAACTTAAAGGCTGCAGTGTGTGTGTGAGAAAGCTAATGTGTCTTATTAAGCTACCGACAGCTCTGTGTGTGTGTGAGTGTGTGTGAGTGTGTGTGTGGAGATGGGAGGGTCAGCTGTTATTAAATGCCTTGTGAATGTCCAGTCTTTGCAGTCTTTGTGTCTGAAAAGAGCACACATCACTTCGAGAGGTGAGAGAAAGACGATTGAGGGGAGGGAGAAAGGGTGAGAGAGAGGGGGGGAAGGGTGAGAGAGAGAGGGGGGGGGGGGAGAAAGGGTGTGGGGGGGAGAAAGGGTGAGAGAGGGGGGGGAAGGGTGAGAGAGAGAGGGGGGGAGAAAGGGTGAGAGAGAGGGGGGGGAAGGGTGAGAGAGAGGGGGGGAAAGGGTGTGGGGGGGAGAAAGGGTGAGAGAGAGGGGGGGGAGAGAGGGTGTGGGGGGGAGAAAGGGTGAGAGAGAGAGGGGGGGAGGAGAAAGGGTGAGAGAGGGGGGAGGGTGAGGGGGGTGAGAGAGAGGGGGGAGTGTGAGGGGGGGGTGAGAGAGAGGGGGGGAAGGGTGAGAGAGAGAGAGGGGGGGTGAGAGAGAGAGAGAGAGACAGGGAGAAAGGGTGAGAGAGGGGGGGATGGGGGGGTTCAGAGAGAATGAATTCTGGCGCTCCCCCAAACCCCCTAACCACTTCTCCTGAACCACACAGGAACACAATTCTCCAACCTGAGCCAAATCTATTCACCTATAAACACCTGCTCTAGCACAAACACCTCAACACCAGAACACACAAACACACAAAAACCTCAACACACAAGCAC
Organism: Hemibagrus wyckioides; assembly: GCF_019097595.1. Lineage (NCBI taxonomy): Eukaryota > Metazoa > Chordata > Actinopteri > Siluriformes > Bagridae > Hemibagrus > Hemibagrus wyckioides. Next base: position 179,114 of record NC_080738.1, on the reverse strand, counting down.
CTCAACACACAAGCACCTCAACACACAAACACCTCAACACCAGAACACACAAACACACAAAAACCTCAACACACAAGCACCTCAACACACAAGCACCTCAACACACAAGCACCTCAACACCAGAACACACAAACACACAAAAACCTCAACACACAAGCACCTCAACACACAAGTACCTCAACACACAAACACCTCAACACCAGAACACACAAACACACAAAAACCTCAACACACAAGCACCTCAACACACAAGCACCTCAACACACAAGCACCTCAACACCAGAACACACAAACACACAAAAACCTCAACACACAAACACCTCAACACACAAACACCTCAACACCAGAACACACAAACACACAAAAACCTCAACACACAAGCACCTCAACACACAAGCACCTCAACACACAAACACCTCAACACCAGAACACACAAACACCTCAACACACAAACACCTCAACACCAGAACACACAAACACACAAAAACCTAAACACACAAACACCTTAACACACAAACACCTCAACACACAAACACCTCAACACACAAACACCTCAACACCAGAACACACAAACACACAAAAACCTAAACACACAAACACCTTAACACACAAACACCTCAACACACAAACACCTCAACACACAAACACCTCAACACCAGAACACACAAACACACAAAAACCTAAACACACAAACACCTTAACACACAAACACCTCAACACACAAACACCTCAACACACAAACACCTCAACACACAAACACCTCAACACCAGAACACACAAACACACAAAAACCTAAACACACAAACACCTTAACACACAAACACCTCAACACACAAACACCTCAACACACAAACACACAAAAACCTCAACACACAAACACCTCAACACACAAACACCTCAACACCAGAACACACAAACACCTCAACACACAAACACACAAAAACCTCAACACACAAACACACAAACACCTCAACACACAAACACCTTAACACACAAACACCTCAACACACAATCACCTCAACACCAGAACACACAAACACCTCAACACACAAACACCTCAACACCAGAACACACAAACACACAAAAACCTAAACACACAAACACCTCAACACACAAACACCTTAACACACAAACACACAAAAACCTCAACACACAAACACCTCAACACACAAACACCTCAACACACAAACACACAAAAACCTCAACACACAAACACACAAACACCTCAACACACAAACACCTTAACACCAGAACACACAAACACACAAAAACCTCAACACACAAGCACCTCAACACACAAGCACCTCAACACACAAGTACCTCAACACACAAACAACTCAACACCAGAACACACAAACACACAAAAACCTCAACACACAAGCACCTCAACACACAAGCACCTCAACACCAGAACACACAAACAAACAAAAACCTCAACACACAAACACCTTAACACCAGAACACACAAACACACAAAAACCTCAACACACAAGCACCTCAACACACAAGCACCTCAACACACAAGCACCTCAACACCAGAACACACAAACACCTCAACACACAAACACCTCAACACACAAACACCTCAACACCAGAACACACAAACACACAAAAACCTCAACACACAAACACCTCATCACACAAACACCTTAACACACAAACACCTCAACACACAAACACACAAATACCTCAACACACAAACACCTCAACACCAGAACACACAAACACCTCAACACACAAACACACAAAAACCTCAACACACAAACACCTCAACACACAAACACCTCAACACACAATCACCTCAACACCAGAACACACAAACACCTCAACACACAAACACCTCAACACACAAACACACAAAAACCTCAACACACAAACACCTCAACACACAAGCACCTCAACACACAAACACCTCAACACACAAACACCTCAACACACAAGCACCTCAACACACAAACAACTCAACACCAGAACACACAAACACACAAAAACCTCAACACACAAGCACCTCAACACACAAGCACCTCAACACCAGAACACACAAACAAACAAAAACCTCAACACACAAACACCTTAACACCAGAACACACAAACACACAAAAACCTCAACACACAAGCACCTCAACACACAAGCACCTCAACACACAAGCACCTCAACACACAAACACCTCAACACCAGAACACACAAACACCTCAACACACAAACACACAAACACCTCAACACACAAACACACAAACACCTCAACACACAAACACCTCAACACACAATCACCTCAACACCAGAACACACAAACACCTCAACACACAAACACCTCAACACACAAACACACAAAAACCTCAACACACAAACACCTCAACACACAAACACCTCAACACACAAACACCTCAACACACAAACACACAAAAACCTCAACACACAAACACCTCAACACACAAACACCTTAACACACAAGCACCTCAACACACAAACACCTTAACACACAAACACCTTAACACACAAACACCTCAACACACAAACACACAAAAACCTCAACACACAAACACCTTAACACACAAACACCTCAACACACAAACACCTCAACACACAAACACACAAACACCTCAACACACAAACACCTCAACACACAAACACCTTAACACACAAACACCTCAACACACAAACACCTCAACACCAGAACACACAAACACCTCAACACACAAAAACATCAACACACAAACACCTCAACACCAGAACACACAAACACCTCAACACCAGAACACACAAACACACAAGCACCTCAACACACAAGCACCTCAACACCAGAACACACAAACACCTCAACACACAAACACCTCAACACACAAACACACAAACACACAAAAACCTAAACACACAAACACCTCAACACACAAACACCTCAACACACAAACACCTCAACACACAAACACACAAACACCTCAACACACAAACACCTCAACACACAAACACCTTAACACACAAACACCTCAACACACAAACACCTCAACACCAGAACACACAAACACCTCAACACACAAACACCTCAACACCAGAACACACAAACACCTCAACACCAGAACACACAAACACACAAGCACCTCAACACACAAGCACCTCAACACCAGAACACACAAACACCTCAACACACAAACACCTCAACACACAAACACACAAACACACAAAAACCTAAACACACAAACACCTCAACACACAAACACCTCAACACACAAACACCTCAACACACAAACACACAAAAACCTCAACACACAAGCACCTCAACACACAAACACACAAAAACCTCAACACACAAACACCTCAACACCAGAACACACAAACACCTCAACATACAAACACACAAAAACCTCAACACACAAACACCTCAACACACAAACACCTCAACACCAGAACACACAAACACCTCAACACACAAACACCTCAACACCAGAACACACAAACACACAAAAACCTCAACACACAAACACACAAACACCTCAACACCAGAACACACAAACACCTCAACACCAGAACGCACAAACACCTCAACACTCAAACACACAAACACTCTCTCTCTCTCTCTCTCTCTCTCTCTCTCTCTCTCTCTCTCTCTGTCTCTCTCTCTCTCTCCTCTGTGTGTTTTTCTGTCTCTATCAGACCACAGAATAAACAGAAAGGACACCAGAATGCTATGGATGAGGAAATGAAGGAAAGAAGGATGAAGATGGAATCTGTCATTTATTGATGCACAAAGAATGAGGGATGGCCTTGAATAATAATGAACTGTTTAATTAATGCTAATTACTAATCAGCTGTCAATCAACGGTTGACCTTGGCAGAAAACATTTTAAACCAGACAATCAGAAACTTAGAAAACGCACACACACACACACATACGCACACACACACAGTTTAAACTTTTTTACCTTTGTTCAGCAACTGTTTGTGTGCGTGAGCTTCTGCCACCTGACAGCAGGCGTGTGTGTGTGTGTGTGTGTGTGTGTTTAGTTAAAGTAGTTTAAGAGTAAAACATGTAAATGCGTGAGCAGCAGGAGGTTTGTAACAAAAACACAAACGTAATTATGAAAACTCTGCAGTGTGACTGACAGATGAACTTGTGTGTGTGTGTGTGTGTGTGTGTGTGTGTGTGGGCATGAGTGTGTATGTTTTGTTCTCTTTATTTCATGTTAATCTCTGCCAGATGCCACCCAGAGTTAATTGTGACTACACACACACACACACACAAACAGAGGACCTTGTGGATAATGCTGTACACACTGTATGATTTTAGCCCCTGTTTCAAATCAGCATGGAAAGGTGCACATATCTTATGTAGTAGTGTGTCATATGGAAACAAGGGTGTGTCTTTTAGTGTGTTGGTGGACATGTGGATGTGTCGGTGGACGTGTTTGTGGATGTGTCGGTGGACGTGTTTGTGGATGTGTCGGTGGACGTGTTTGTGGATGTGTCGGTGGACGTGTTTGTGGATGTGTCGGTGGATGTGTGGATGTGTCGGTGGACGTGTTTGTGGATGTGTCGGTGGACGTGTTTGTGGATGTGTCGGTGGACGTGTCGATGTGGCGGTGGACGTGTTTGTGGATGTGTCGGTGGACGTGTTTGTGGATGTGTCGGTGGACGTGTCGATGTGTCGGTGGACGTGTTTGTGGATGTGTCGGTGGACGTGTGGATGTGTCGGTGGACGTGTTTGTGGATGTGTTGGTGGACATGTGGATGTGTCGGTGGACGTGTTTGTGGATGTGTCGGTGGACGTGTTTGTGGATGTGTCGGTGGACGTGTTTGTGGATGTGTCGGTGGACGTGTTTGTGGATGTGTCGGTGGACGTGTTTGTGGATGTGTTGGTGGACGTGTTTGTGGATGTGTCGGTGGACGTGTGGATGTGTCGGTGGACGTGTTTGTGGATGTGTCGGTGGACGTGTTTCTGGATGTGTCGGTGGACGTGTTTCTGGATGTGTCGGTGGACGTGTCGATGTGGCGGTGGACGTGTTTGTGGATGTGTCGGTGGACGTGTTTGTGGATGTGTCGGTGGACGTGTCGATGTGGCGGTGGATGTGTGGATGTGTCGGTGGACGTGTTTGTGGATGTGTTGGTGGACGTGTTTGTGGATGTGTCGGTGGACGTGTCGATGTGGCGGTGGATGTGTGGATGTGTCGGTGGACGTGTTTGTGGATGTGTTGGTGGATGTGTTTGTGGATGTGTTGGTGGACGTGTTTGTGGATGTGTCGGTGGACGTGTCGATGTGGCGGTGGACGTGTTTGTGGATGTGTCGGTGGACGTGTTTGTGGACGTGTTGGTGGACGTGTTTGTGGATGTGTCGGTGGACGTGTTTGTGGATGTGTTGGTGGACGTGTCGATGTGGCGGTGGACGTGTTTGTGGATGTGTTGGTGGACGTGTTTGTGGATGTGTTGGTGGACGTGTTTGTGGATGTGTCGGTGGACGTGTTTGTGGATGTGTTGGTGGACGTGTCGATGTGGCGGTGGACGTGTTTGTGGATGTGTCGGTGGACGTGTCGATGTGGCGGTGGACGTGTTTGTGGATGTGTCGGTGGACGTGTTTGTGGATGTGTCGGTGGACGTGTCGATGTGGCGGTGGACGTGTTTGTGGATGTGTCGGTGGACGTGTTTGTGGATGTGTCGGTGGACGTGTCAATGTGGCGGTGGATGTGTGGATGTGTCGGTGGACGTGTTTGTGGACGTGTTTGTGGATGTGTCGGTGGATGTGTCGGTGGACGTGTCGATGTGGCGGTGGACGTGTTTGTGGATGTGTCGGTGGACGTGTTTGTGGATGTGTCGGTGGACGTGTTTGTGGATGTGTCGGTGGACGTGTCAATGTGGCGGTGGATGTGTGGATGTGTCGGTGGACGTGTTTGTGGACGTGTTTGTGGATGTGTCGGTGGATGTGTCGGTGGATGTGTCGGTGGACGTGTTTGTGGATGTGTCGGTGGACGTGTTTGTGGATGTGTCGGTGGATGTGTCGGTGGATGTGTGGATGTGTCGGTGGACGTGTTTGTGGATGTGTCGGTGGACGTGTTTGTGGATGTGTCAGTGGACGTTTGGATGTGTTGGTGGACGTGTTTGTGGATGTGTCGGTGGACATGTGGATGTGTTGGTGGATGTGTGGATGTGTTGGTGGACGGGTTGGCAGATGTGTGGACGTGTTGGTGGACGTGTGGATGTGTTGGTGGACTTTTGGACGTGTTGGTGGACATGTGGGCGTGTTGGTGGATGTGTTGGTGGATGTGTTGGTGGATGTGTGGACGTATTGGTGGATGTGTTGGTGGACGTGTGGACATGGTGAACATGTGGATGTGTTGGTGGATGTGTGGACTTGTTGGTGGACGTGTGGACGTATTGGTGGATGTGTTGGTGAACATGTAGACGTGTTGGTGGACGTGTGGATGTGTTGGTGGATGTGTTGGTGGACGTGTGGGCGTGTTGGTGGACATGTTGGTGGACATGTGGATGTGTTGCTGGACTTGTGGATGTGTTGCTGGATGTGTGGATGTGTTGCTGGACGTGTGGACGTGTTGGTGGATGTGTTGGTGGACGTGTGGATGTTTTGGTGGATGTGTGGACGTGTTGGTGGATGTGTTGGTGGACGTGTGAGCATGTTGGTGGACGTGTGGATGTGTTGGTGGACGTGTGGGCATGTTGGTGGACGTGTGGATGTGTTGGTGGACGTGTGGATGTGTTGGTGGACGTGTGGACATGTGGATGTGTGGACATGTTGGTGGATGTGTGGACGTGTTGGTGGACATGTGGATGTGTTGGTGGACATGTTGGTAGATGTGTGGACGTGTTGGTGGACATGTGGACATGTTGGTGGACATGTGGACGTGTTGGTGGACGTGTGGATGTGTTGGTGGATGTGTGGACGTGTTGGTGGATGTGTGGACATGTTGGTGGACATGTGGGGGTGTTGGTGGACGTTTGGATGTGTTGGTGGACGTCAGGACATGTTGGTGGACATATGGATGTGTTGGTGGACGTGTGGACGTGTTGGTGGATGTGTGGATGTGTTGGTGGACGTGTGGATGTGTTGGTGGACGTGTGGGCATGTTGGTGGACGTGTGGACGTGTTGGTGGACGTGTGGACATGTTGGTGGATATGTGTGTGGACGTGTTGGTGGATGTGTGGATGTGTTGGTGGACGTGTGGGCATGTTGGTGGATATGTGTGTGGACATGTTGGTGGACATGTGGGGGTGTTGGTGGACATGTGGATGTGTTGGTGGATGTCAGGACGTGTTGGTGGACATATGGACGTGTTGGTGGACGTGTGGACGTGTTGGTGGACATGTGGATGTGTTGGTGGACGTGTGGACGTGTTGGTGGACGTGTGGGCATGTTGGTGGACGTGTGGACGTGTTGGTGGATGTGTGGACGTGTTGGTGGACGTGTGGACGTGTTGGTGGACATGTGGACGTGTTGGTGGATGTGTGGACGTGTTGGTGGATGTGTGGACATGTTGGTGGATATGTGTGTGGATGTGTTGGTGGATGTGTGGATGTGTTGGTGGACGTGTGGTTGTGTTGGTGGATGTGTGGGCATGTTGGTGGACGTGTGGATGTGTTGGTGGACATGTTGGTGGATGTGTGGACATGTTGGTGGACATGTGGATGTGTTGGTGGATGTGTTGGTGGACGTGTGGACATGTTGGTGGACATGTGGATGTGTTGGTGGATGTGTTGGTGGACGTGTGGACATGTTGGTGGACATCTGGATGTGTTGGTGGACGTGTGGTTCAATTCAGTTTATTTTGTATAGCGCCTTTTACAATGAACATTGTCTCAAAGCAGCTTTACAAAAGAAGAAAACAGAGAAAGGGGAGGGGAAAATGAAAAATAATAATAAAAATAAAAAAATAACTAATTAACTAGAAATAAGAATAAATTATTAAATTCTATAATTAGACTATTTTATCCCTAATGAGAAGCCTGTGGCGACGGTGGCAAGGAAAAACTCCCTGGGATGGAAAGGAAGAAACCTTGAGAGGAACCAGGTTCAGAAGGGAACCCATCCTCATTTGGGTGACACTAAACAGTAAATAATGTAACTGTAACTGATTAATGTCCTTTCTACAACAGAAATCAATGACCCATGAGGAACTATTAGGTCAGTGTAGTTTCTAAGGTCATTATAAACACTAGTTCTTTGCTGTCACAAGCTGACAGATGAAATGGCAGATCTGTGATGGTGTGAAAGTCCCCAAGTGGCTCTGTCCATGGCTGTCTCCTGGTCCACACAGATCCATCCACAGCATCAGTGGGCACCAACAAGCGACGAGACTCCGACCAGGGGTAGGGCAGTGGTCACACTGGAAACTGGTGAACATTGGGAGCTCAGGAGTGGGGTGTATAGCTCCACAGAGAAAGTAGAGAGAGAAAGAGAAAGATATTAAGTTTCTGATCATGTGATGTTTAAAGACAATGTAGAATTATGTGTAAAGTGCAGGCAGGGACTCCAGCAAGACTAGCTATGACATCATAACTAAAAGGGAGAGCCAGAAGGTCACAGATATGAAGGCTTCCTGGGACATAAAGCATCCAACCACTTCACAGTCAGCAAACCTAAGCGACTTGCAAGGGTGGTAAGATGACACTTGTGTGTGGTTGTGTTGGTGGACATGTGGGCGTGTTGGTGGATGTGTTGGTGGACATGTGGGCGTGTTGGTGGATGTGTTGGTGGATGTGTGGACATGTTGGTGGATGTGTGGACGTATTGGTGGATGTGTGGACGTATTGGTGGATGTGTTGGTGGACGTGTGGACATGGTGAACATGTGGACATGTTGGTGGACGTGTGGACGTGTTGGTGGACATGTGGATGTGTTGGTGGACGTGTGGATGTGTTGGTGGATGTGTGAATGTGTTGGTGAACATGTAGACGTGTTGGTGGACATGTTGGTGGATGTGTTGGTGGACCTGTGGGCATGTTGGTGGACGTGTGGATGTGTTGGTGGATGTATGGACATGTTGGTGGACATGTGGACGTGTTGGTGGACGTGTGGATGTGTCGGTGGATGTGTTGGAGGGATGTGTGGATGTGTTGGTGGACGTGTGGACATGTTGGTGGACCTGTGGATGTATTGGTGGACATGAGGACATGTTGTTGGTGGACGTGTGGACATGTTGGTGGAGGTGTGGACATGTGTATATGTTGGTGGATGTGTTGGTGGACACGTGGATGTGTTGGTGGACATTTTGGTGGACGTGTTGGTGAACATGTGGATGTGTTGGTGGACGTGTTGGTGGACGTGTGGATGTGTTGGTGGACGTGTTGGTGGACACGTGGATGTGTTGGTGGACATTTTGGTGGATGTGTTGGTGAACATGTGGATGTGTTGGTGGACACGTGGATCTGTTGGTGGACACATGGATGTGTTGGTGGACATTTTGGTGGATATGTTGGTGAACATGTGGATGTGTTGGTGGACATGTTGGTGGACATGTGGATGTGTTGGTGGACGTGTTGGTGGACATGTGGATGTGTTGGTGGACATGTTGATGGACATGTGGATGTGTTGGTGGACGCGTGGATGTGTTGTTGGACATGTTGGTGGACGTGTGGATGTGTTGGTGTTTTTTGTCTGTAACAGACAGAGAGACGGTGTTTTTGGACAGTATGTATGGGGACTGTGTTTGGGGTGGTGGAGCTGTGGGATGGCACGGGTGTTTTTAACCGTGGGGTAACAGTGCCTCCTACAGGACACACACACACACAGCTGCTGTGTGTTTTCCTGATTAATCTAGCATGCATGTTAGTGTGTGTGAGAGATGATAGCTGTTACATCCTATTGATTGATTGCTCTCTGACTGAGCTTTGACAATTTACAGACTCTCTGTGATCTACTACCTTTCAGCTCAGAGCTTGGTGATGGATTCCTTTTCCTGTTGAGGATGGTAAGGAAGTGCTGAACAGCTCAGAGCTTGGTGATTGATTCCTTTTCCTGTTGAGGATGGTAAGGAAGTGCTGAACAGCTCAGAGCTTGGTGATTGATTCCTTTTCCTGTTGAGGATGGTAAGGAAGTGCTGAACAGCTCAGAGCTTGGTGATTGATTCCTTTTCCTGTTGAGGATGGTAAGGAAGTGCTGAACAGCTCAGAGCTTGGTGATTGATTCCTTTTCCTGTTGAGGATGGTAAGGAAGTGCTGAACAGCTCAGAGCTTGGTGATTGATTCCTTGTCCTGGAGATTTTTAGCGTTTTTTCCAGGCTCTGTTCATTTCCCTGAGTGTCATATCATCGCCATCTTTCCCGTCTTTACAGTGGTCTTTCACGAGCTTTTGCTTGAGTGATCCGTCACTCTTCATCATCATCTACCTGCTGATAAAGCGCCGTTGCTACCTTCCTGGCACTTGGCCGCGTCCCTTTTAAGCACTGCAGAGCTAATCAGATTGGCACTGTGCTCCGTCACCCTCCTGACTGAGTGATTAAATCTGGGCTCAGCTAACATTCCCTGGAGACGCAGATGGCACGCGGTGTGGTTCTGTTAGCAGTTTGGCAAATGCTGGACTCTGATGTCAGAACTTTACACTACTGAACTGGTTCTGTGCAGATCATTAGAGAATTAGTGAGGAGTGTACCATCTACATAAACCAGATACCGAAGACAGTAAACCATGAGAATTCCAGCTCTAACTCCAGAAAACAGACACTTTATTTCCTTACATACTTCCTACTCTCAATGTTTTATGGGTAACACACACTTCCTGACACACACTTCCTAACACACACTGTATGGACACACATTTCTGGATACACACTGTATGGACACACACTTCCTGACATGCACTGTATGGACACAAACTGTATGGACACACACACTTCCTGACACACACTTCCTGACACACACTGTATGGACACACACTGTATGGACACACACTTCCTGACACACACTGTATGGACACACACTGTATGGACACACACTGTATGGACACACACTTCCTGACACACACTGTATGGACACGCACTGTATGGACAAACACTGTATGGACACACACTTCCTGACACACACTGTATGGACACACACTTCCTGAAACACACTGTACGGACACACACTGTACGGACACACACTGTACGGACACACACTGTATGGACACACACTGTATGGACACACACTTCCTGAAACACACTGTACGGACACACACTGTACGGACACACACTGTATGGACACACACTGTATGGACACACACTGTATGGACCCACACTTCCTGACACGCACTTCCCGACACACACTGTATGAACACACACTGCATGGACACACACTGTATGGACACACACTGTATGAACACACACTGTATGGACACACACTGTATGGACACACACTGTATGGGCAGACACTTCCTGACACACACTGTATGAACACACACTGTATGGACACACACTGTATGGACACACACTGTATGGACACACACTGTATGGGCAGACACTTCCCGACACACACTGTATGGACACACACTGTATGGACACACACTGTATGGACACACACTGTATGGACACACACTGTATGGGCAGACACTTCCTGACACACACTGTATGGACACACACTGTATGGACACACACTTCCTGACACACACTGTATGGACACACACTTCCTGACACACACTGTATGGACACACACTTTCTGACACACACTGTATGAACACACACTTTCTGACACACACTGTATGGACACACACTGTATGGACACACACTGTATGGGCAAACACTTCCTGACACACACTGTATGGACACACACTGTATGGACACACACTGTATGGACACACACTTCCTGACACACTGTATGGACACACACTGTATGAAAACACACTGTATGGACACACACTGGATGAACACACAGTTTCTGACACAAACTGTATGAACACACACTGTATGAACACACACTGTATGGACACACACTGTATGGACACACACTGTATGGGCAAACACTTCCTGACACACACTGTATGGACACACACTGTATGGACACACACTTCCTGACACACACTGTATGGACACACACTGTATGAAAACACACTGTATGGACACACACTGTATGGACACACACTTCCTGACACACTGTATGGACACACACTGTATGAATACACAGTGTATGGACACACACTGTATGGACACACACTTCCTGACACACACTGTATGGACACACACTTCCTGACACACACTGTAGGGACACACACTTTCTGACACACACTGTATGGACACACACTGTATGGACCCACACTTCCTGACACGCACTTCCTGACACACACTGTATGGACATACACTGTATGAACACACACTGTATGGACCCACACTTCCTGACACACACTGTATGAACACACACTGTATGGACACACACACTTCCTGACACACACTGTATGGACACACACTGTATGGACACACACTTCCTGACACACACTGTATGGACACACACTGTATGGACACACACTGTATGGACCCACACTTCCTGACACGCACTTCCTGACACACACTGTATGGACATACACTGTATGAACACACACTGTATGGACACACACTTCCTGACACACTGTATGAACACACACTGTATGAACACACACTGTATGGACACACACTGTATGGACACACACTTCCTGACATACACTTCCTGACACACTGTATGGACACACACTGTATGAACACACACTGTATGGACACACACTGTATGGACACACACTTCCTGACACACACTTCCTGACACACACTGTATGGACACACACTTCCTGACACACACTGTATGGACACACACTGTATGGACACACACTGTATGGACACACACTTCCTGACACACACTGTATGGACACACATTGTATGGACACACACTTCCTGACACACACTGTACGGATACACACTGTATGGACCCACACTTCCTGACACACACTGTATGAACACACACTTCCTGACACACACTGTATAGACACACACTGTATGGACACACACACTTCCTGACACACACTGTATGGACACATACTGTATGGACACACTGTATGGACACACACTGTATGGACACATACTGTACAGACACACACTTTGTGACACACAATGTATGGACACACTTCCTGACACACACTGTATGGACAAACTGTATGGACACACACTCTATGGACACACTGTATGGACACACACTGTATGGACACACTGTATACACATATACTGTACGGACACACACTTCCTGACACACAATGTATGGACACACACTTCCTGAGACACACTGTATGGACACACTGTATGGACACACACTGTATGGACACACACTGTATGGACACACTGTATGGACACACACTGTATGGACACATACTGTACGGACACACACTTCCTGACACACAATGTATGGACACACACTTCCTGACACACACTGTACACACACATCCTAACACACACTTCCTGACACACTGTATGGACACACACTGTATGAATACACACTGTATGGACACACACTGTATGGACACACACTTCCTGACACACACTGTATGGACACACACTTCCTGACACACACTGTAGGGACACACACTTTCTGACACACACTGTATGGACACACACTGTATGGACCCACACTTCCTGACACGCACTTCCTGACACACACTGTATGGACATACACTGTATGAACACACACTGTATGGACCCACACTTCCTGACACACACTGTATGAACACACACTGTATGGACACACACACTTCCTGACACACACTGTATGGACACACACTGTATGGACACACACTTCCTGACACACACTGTATGGACACACACTGTATGGACACACACTGTATGGACCCACACTTCCTGACACGCACTTCCTGACACACACTGTATGGACATACACTGTATGAACACACACTGTATGGACACACACTTCCTGACACACTGTATGAACACACACTGTATGAACACACACTGTATGGACACACACTGTATGGACACACACTTCCTGACATACACTTCCTGACACACTGTATGGACACACACTGTATGAACACACACTGTATGGACACACACTGTATGGACACACACTTCCTGACACACACTTCCTGACACACACTGTATGGACACACACTTCCTGACACACACTGTATGGACACACACTGTATGGACACACACTGTATGGACACACACTTCCTGACACACACTGTATGGACACACATTGTATGGACACACACTTCCTGACACACACTGTACGGATACACACTGTATGGACCCACACTTCCTGACACACACTGTATGAACACACACTTCCTGACACACACTGTATAGACACACACTGTATGGACACACACACTTCCTGACACACACTGTATGGACACATACTGTATGGACACACTGTATGGACACACACTGTATGGACACATACTGTACAGACACACACTTTGTGACACACAATGTATGGACACACTTCCTGACACACACTGTATGGACAAACTGTATGGACACACACTCTATGGACACACTGTATGGACACACACTGTATGGACACACTGTATACACATATACTGTACGGACACACACTTCCTGACACACAATGTATGGACACACACTTCCTGAGACACACTGTATGGACACACTGTATGGACACACACTGTATGGACACACACTGTATGGACACACTGTATGGACACACACTGTATGGACACATACTGTACGGACACACACTTCCTGACACACAATGTATGGACACACACTTCCTGACACACACTGTACACACACATCCTAACACACACTTCCTGACACACACTGTATGGACACACACTTCCTGACACACACTGTATGAACACACACTTCCTGACACACACTGTATGAACACACACTGTATGGACACACACTTCCTGACACACACTGTATAGACACACACTGTATGGACACACACTTCCTGACACACACCGTATGGTCTCACACTGTATGGACACACACTTCCTGACACACACTTCCTGACACGCACTTCCTGACACACACTTCCTGACACACACTGTACGGACACACACTTCCTGACACACACTGTACGGACACACACTTCCTGACACACCGTAAGGTCTCACACTGTATGGACACACACTTCCTGACACACACTTCCTGACACACACTGTATGGACACACACTTCCTGACACACACTGTACGGACACACACTTCTTGACACGCACTTCCTGACACACACTGTATGGACACGCACTTCCTGACACACACTGTATGGACACACTGTATGGACACACACTTCCTGAAACACACTGTACGGACAGACACTGTATGGACACACACTGTATGGACACACACTTCCTGACACACACTGTATGAACACACACTGTATGAACACACACTGTATGGACACACACTGTATGGACACACACTTCCTGACACACACTGTACGGACACACACTGTATGGACCCACACTTCCTGACACACACTGTATGAACACACACTTCCTGACACACACTTCCTGACACACACTGTATGGACCCACACTGTATGGACCCACACTGTATGGACACACACTTTCTGACACACACTGTACGGACACACACTGTATGGACCCACACTGTATGGACACACACTGTATGGACACACACTTCCTGACACACACTGTATGAACACACACTTCCTGACACACACTGTACAGACACAAACTTCCTGATACACACTGTATGGACACACAACGTACACACACTTCCTAACACACACTTCCTGACACACACTGTGTGGACACACACTTCCTGACGCACACTGTATGAACACACACTGTATGGACACACACTTCCTGACAAAAACTGTGTGGACACACACTTCCTGACACACACTGTATGAACACACACTGTATGGACACACACTTCCTGACACACACTGTAAGGACACACACTTCCTGACACACTTCCTGACACACAATGTATGGACACACAATTCCTGATACACACTGTATGGACACACACTGTACACACACTTCCTAACGCACACTTCCTGACACACACTGTATGGACACACACTTCCTGACACACTTCCTGATACACACTGTATGGACACACACTGTACACACACTTCCTAACACACACTTCCTGACACACACTGTATGGACACACACTTCCTGACACACTTCCTGACACACAATGTATGGACACACACTTCCTGATACACACTGTATGGACACACACTGTACACACACTTCCTAACGCACACTTCCTGACACACACTGTATGGACACACACTTCCTGACACACACTGTATGGACACACACTGTATGGACACACACTGTATGGACACACACTGTATGGACACACACTTTCTGACACACACTGTACGGACACACACTGTATGGACACACACTGTACGGACACACACTGTATGGACACACACTGTATGGACACACACTGTACGGACACACACTGTATGGACACACATTTCCTGACACACACTTCCTGACACACACTGTATGGACACACACTGTATGGACACACACTGTATGGACACACACTTCCTGACACACACTTACTGACACACACTTCCTGACACACACTGTACAGACACACACTGTATGGACACACACTGTATGGACACACACTGTACAGACACACACTGTACGGACACACACTGTATGGACACACACTGTATGGACACACACTTCCTGACACACACTGTACGGACACACACTGTATGGACACACACTGTATGGACACACACTTCCTGACACACACTGTATGGACACACACTGTATGGACACACACTTCCTGACACACACTGTATGGACACACACTTCCTGACACACACTGTACGGACACACACTGTACGGACACACACTGTACGGACACACACTGTATGGACACACACTGTATGGACACACACTGTATGGACCCACACTTCCTGACACGCACTTCCTGACACACACTGTATGGACACACACTGTATGGACACACACTGTTTGGACACACACTTCCTGACACACACTGTACGGACACACACTGTATGGACACACACTGTACGGACACACACTGTATGGACACACACTGTATGGACACACACTTCCTGACACACACTGTACAGACACACACTGTACGGACACACACTGTATGGACACACACTGTACAGACACACACTGTACGGACACACACTTCCTGACACACACTGTATGGACACACACTTCCTGACACACTCTGTATGGACACACACTGTACGGACACACACTGTATGGACACACACTTCCTGACACACACTGTACGGACACACACTGTATGGACACACACTTCCTGACACACACTGTATGGACACACACTGTATGGACATACACTGTATGGACACACACTGTATGGACACACACTTCCTGACACACACTGTACGGACACACACTGTATGGACACACACACTTCCTGACACACACTGTACGGACACACACTGTATGGACACACTGTATGGACACACACTTTCTGACACACACTGTATGGACCCACACTGTATGGACACACACTTCCTGACACACACTGTATGAACACACACTTCCTGACACACACTGTACAGACACAAACTTCCTGATACACACTGTATGGACACACTGTATGGACACACACTTCCTAACACACACTGTATACACATATACTGTACGGACACACACTTCCTGACGCACACTGTATGAACACACACTGTATGGACACACACTTCCTGACAAAAACTGTGTGGACACACACTTCCTGACACACACTGTATGAACACACACTGTATGGACACACACTTCCTGACACACACTGTAAGGACACATACTGTACGGACACACACTTCCTGACACACAATGTATGGACACACAATTCCTGATACACACTGTATGGACACACACTGTACACACACTTCCTAACGCACACTTCCTGACACACACTGTATGGACACACACTTCCTGACACACTTCCTGATACACACTGTATGGACACACACTGTACACACACTTCCTAACACACACTTCCTGACACACACTGTATGGACACACACTTCCTGACACACTTCCTGACACACAATGTATGGACACACACTTCCTGATACACACTGTATGGACACACACTGTATGGACCCACACTTCCTAACGCACACTTCCTGACACACACTGTATGGACACACACTTCCTGACACACACTGTATGGACACACACTGTATGGACACACACTGTATGGACACACACTGTATGGACACACACACTTCCTGACACACACTGTACGGACACACACTGTATGGACACACACTGTACGGACACACACTGTATGGACACACACTGTATGGACACACTGTATGGACACACACTGTATGGACACACACTTTCTGACACGCACTTCCTGACACACACTGTATGGACACACACTGTACGGACACACACTGTATGGACACACATTTCCTGACACACACTTCCTGACACACACTGTATGGACACACACTGTATGGACACACACTGTATGGACACACACTTCCTGACACACACTTCCTGACACACACTTACTGACACACACTTCCTGACACACACTGTACAGACACACACTGTATGGACACACACTGTATGGACACACACTGTACAGACACACACTGTACGGACACACACTGTATGGACACACACTGTATGGACACACACTTCCTGACACACACTGTACGGACACACACTGTATGGACACACACTGTATGGACACACACTTCCTGACACACACTGTATGGACACACACTGTATGGACACACACTTCCTGACACACACTGTATGAACAAACACTTCCTGACACACACTGTATAGACACACACTGTATGGACACACACACTTCCTGACACACACTGTATGGACACATACTGTATGGACACACTGTATGGACACACACTGTATGGACACATACTGTACAGACACACACTTTGTGACACACAATGTATGGACACACTTCCTGACACACACTGTTTGGACAAACTGTATGGACACACACTCTATGGACACACTGTATGGACACACACTGTATGGACACACTGTATACACATATACTGTACGGACACACACTTCCTGACACACAATGTATGGACACACACTTCCTGAGACACACTGTATGGACACACTGTATGGACACACACTGTATGGACACACACTGTATGGACACACTGTATGGACACACACTGTATGGACACATACTGTACGGACACACACTTCCTGACACACAATGTATGGACACACACTTCCTGACACACACTGTACACACACATCCTAACACACACTTCCTGACACACACTGTATGGACACACACTTCCTGACACACACTGTATGAACACACACTTCCTGACACACACTGTATGAACACACACTGTATGGACACACACTTCCTGACACACACTGTATAGACACACACTGTATGGACACACACTTCCTGACACACACCGTATGGTCTCACACTGTATGGACACACACTTCCTGACACACACTTCCTGACACGCACTTCCTGACACACACTTCCTGACACACACTGTACGGACACACACTTCCTGACACACACTGTACGGACACACACTTCCTGACACACCGTATGGTCTCACACTGTATGGACACACACTTCCTGACACACACTTCCTGACACACACTGTATGGACACACACTTCCTGACACACACTGTACGGACACACACTTCTTGACACGCACTTCCTGACACACACTGTATGGACACGCACTTCCTGACACACACTGTATGAACACACTGTATGGACCCACACTTCCTGAAACACACTGTACGGACACACACTGTATGGACACACACTGTATGGACACACACTTCCTGACACACACTGTATGAACACACACTGTATGAACACACACTGTATGGACACACACTGTATGGACACACACTTCCTGACACACACTGTACGGACACACACTGTATGGACCCACACTTCCTGACACACACTGTATGAACACACACTGTATGGACCCACACTGTATGGACCCACACTGTATGGACACACACTTCCTGACACACACTGTATGGACCCACACTGTATGGACCCACACTGTATGGACACACACTTCCTGACACACACTGTACGGACACACACTGTATGGACCCACACTGTATGGACACACACTGTATGGACACACACTTCCTGACACACACTGTATGAACACACACTTCCTGACACACACTGTACAGACACAAACTTCCTGATACACACTGTATGGACACACAACGTACACACACTTCCTAACACACACTTCCTGACACACACTGTACGGACACACACTTCCTGACGCACACTGTATGAACACACACTGTATGGACACACACTTCCTGACAAAAACTGTGTGGACACACACTTCCTGACACACACTGTATGAACACACACTGTATGGACACACACTTCCTGACACACACTGTAAGGACACACACTTCCTGACACACTTCCTGACACACAATGTATGGACACACAATTCCTGATACACACTGTATGGACACACACTGTACACACACTTCCTAACGCACACTTCCTGACACACACTGTATGGACACACACTTCCTGACACACTTCCTGATACACACTGTATGGACACACACTGTACACACACTTCCTAACACACACTTCCTGACACACACTGTATGGACACACACTTCCTGACACACTTCCTGACACACAATGTATGGACACACACTTCCTGATACACACTGTATGGACACACACTGTACACACACTTCCTAACGCACACTTCCTGACACACACTGTATGGACACACACTTCCTGACACACACTGTATGGACACACACTGTATGGACACACACTGTATGGACACACACTTTCTGACACACACTGTACGGACACACACTGTATGGACACACACTGTATGGACACACACTGTACGGACACACACTGTACGGACACACACTGTATGGACACACATTTCCTGACACACACTTCCTGACACACACTGTATGGACACACACTGTATGGACACACACTTCCTGACACACACTTCCTGACACACACTTACTGACACACACTTCCTGACACACACTGTACAGACACACACTGTATGGACACACACTGTATGGACACACACTGTACAGACACACACTGTACGGACACACACTGTATGGACACACACTGTATGGACACACACTTCCTGACACACACTGTACGGACACACACTGTATGGACACACACTGTATGGACACACACTTCCTGACACACACTGTATGGACACACACTGTATGGACACACACTGTATGGACACACACTTCCTGACACACACTGTACGGACACACACTGTACGGACACACACTGTACGGACACACACTGTATGGACACACACTGTATGGACACACACTTCCTGACACACACTGTATGGACACACACTGTACGGACACTCACTTCCTGACACACACTGTATGGACACACACTGTATGGACACACACTGTTTGGACACACACTTCCTGACACACACTGTACGGACACACACTGTATGGACACACACTGTACGGACACACACTGTATGGACACACACTGTATGGACACACACTTCCTGACACACACTGTACAGACACACACTGTACGGACACACACTTCCTGACACACACTGTACAGACACACACTGTACGGACACACACTGTATGGACACACACTGTATGGACACACACTTCCTGACACACTCTGTATGGACACACACTGTATGGACACACACTTCCTGACACACACTGTACGGACACACACTGTATGGTACACACTGTATGGACACACACTGTATGGACACACACTGTACGGACACACACTGTATGGACACACACTTCCTGACACACACTGTACGGACACACACTGTATGGACACACACTTCCTGACACACACTGTACGGACACACACTGTATGGACACACTGTATGGACACACACTTTCTGACACACACTGTATGGACCCACACTGTATGGACACACACTTCCTGACACACACTGTATGAACACACACTTCCTGACACACACTGTACAGACACAAACTTCCTGATACACACTGTATGGACACACAATGTACACACACTTCCTAACACACACTTCCTGACACACACTGTGTGGACACACACTTCCTGACGCACACTGTATGAACACACACTGTATGGACACACACTTCCTGACAAAAACTGTGTGGACACACACTTCCTGACACACACTGTATGAACACACACTGTATGGACACACACTTCCTGACACACACTGTAAGGACACACACTTCCTGACACACTTCCTGACACACAATGTATGGACACACAATTCCTGATACACACTGTATGGACACACACTGTACACACACTTCCTAACGCACACTTCCTGACACACACTGTATGGACACACACTTCCTGACACACTTCCTGATACACACTGTATGGACACACACTGTACACACACTTCCTAACACACACTTCCTGACACACACTGTATGGACACACACTTCCTGACACACTTCCTGACACACAATGTATGGACACACACTTCCTGATACACACTGTATGGACACACACTGTACACACACTTCCTAACGCACACTTCCTGACACACACTGTATGGACACACACTTCCTGACACACACTGTATGGACACACACTGTATGGACACACACTGTATGGACACACACTGTATGGACACACACTTTCTGACACACACTGTACGGACACACACTGTATGGACACACACTGTACGGACACACACTGTATGGACACACACTGTATGGACACACTGTATGGACACACACTGTATGGACACACACTTTCTGACACACACTGTACGGACACACACTGTATGGACACACACTGTACGGACACACACTGTACGGACACACACTGTATGGACACACATTTCCTGACACACACTTCCTGACACACACTGTATGGACACACACTGTATGGACACACACTGTATGGACACACACTTCCTGACACACACTTCCTGACACACACTTACTGACACACACTTCCTGACACACACTGTACAGACACACACTGTATGGACACACACTGTATGGACACACACTGTACAGACACACACTGTACGGACACACACTGTATGGACACACACTGTATGGACACACACTTCCTGACACACACTGTACGGACACACACTGTATGGACACACACTGTATGGACACACACTTCCTGACACACACTGTATGGACACACACTGTATGGACACACACTTCCTGACACACACTGTATGGACACACACTTCCTGACACACACTGTACGGACACACACTGTACGGACACACACTGTACGGACACACACTGTATGGACACACACTGTATGGACACACACTTCCTGACACACACTGTATGGACACACACTGTACGGACACTCACTTCCTGACACACACTGTATGGACACACACTGTATGGACACACACTGTTTGGACACACACTTCCTGACACACACTGTACGGACACACACTGTATGGACACACACTGTACGGACACACACTGTATGGACACACACTGTATGGACACACACTTCTTGACACACACTGTACAGACACACACTGTACGGACACACACTTCCTGACACACACTGTACAGACACACACTGTACGGACACACACTGTATGGACACACACTGTATGGACACACACTTCCTGACACACTCTGTACGGACACACACTGTACGGACACACACTGTATGGACACACACTGTATGGACACACACTGTATGGACACACACTTCCTGACACACACTGTACGGACACACACTGTATGGACACACACTGTATGGACACACACTGTACGGACACACACTGTATGGACACACACTGTATGGACACACACTTCCTGACACACACTGTACGGACACACACTGTATGGACACACACTGTATGGACACACACTTCCTGACACACACTGTACGGACACACACTGTATGGACACACACTTCCTGACACACACTGTACGGACACACACTGTATGGACACACTGTATGGACACACACTTCCTGACACACACTGTACGGACACACACTGTATGGACATACACTGTATGGACACACACTTCCTGACACACACTGTACGGACACACACTGTATGGACATACACTGTATGGACACACACTTCCTGACACACACTGTACGGACACACACTGTATGGACATACACTGTATGGACACACACTTCCTAACACACTGTACGGACACACACTGTATGGACATACACTGTATGGACACACACTTCCTGACACACACTGTACGGACACACACTGTATGGACACACTGTATGGACACACACTTCCTGACACACACTGTACGGACACACACTGTATGGACATACACTGTATGGACACACACTTCCTGACACACACTGTACGGACACACACTGTATGGACATACACTGTATGGACACACACTTCCTGACACACACTGTACGGACACACACTGTATGGACATACACTGTATGGACACACACTTCCTAACACACTGTACGGACACACACTGTATGGACACACACTGTACGGACACACACTGTATGGACACACACTGTATGGACACACACTGTATGGACACACTGTATGGACACACTGTATGGACACACACTGTACGGACACACACTGTATGGACATACACTGTATGGACACACACTGTACGGACACACACTGTATGGACACACACTTCCTGACACACACTGTACGGACACACACTGTATGGACACACACTTCCTGACACACACTGTATGGACACACACTGTATGGACACACTGTATGGACACACACTTCCTGACACACACTGTACGGACACACACTGTATGGACATACACTGTATGGACACACACTGTATGGACACACACTTCCTGACACACACTGTACGGACACACACTGTATGGACACACACTTCCTGACACACACTGTATGGACACACACTGTATGGACACACTGTATGGACACACACTTCCTGACACACACTTCCTGACACACACTGTATGGACACACACTGTACGGACACACACTGTATGGACACACACTGTATGGACACACACTTCCTGACACACACTGTACGGACACACACTGTATGGACACACACTTCCTGACACACACTGTATGGACACACACTTCCTGACACACACTGTACGGACACACACTGTATGGACACACACTGTACGGACACTCACTTCCTGATACACACTGTATGGACACACACTGTATGGACACACACTGTACGGACACACACTGTATGGACACACACTGTACGGACACACACTGTATGGACACACACTGTACGGACACACACTGTATGGACACACACTGTATGGACACACACTTCCTGACACACACTGTACGGACACACACTGTACGGACACACACTTCCTGACACACACTGTACAGACACACACTGTACGGACACACACTGTATGGACACACACTGTATGGACACACACTTCCTGACACACACTGTACAGACACACACTGTACGGACACACACTTCCTGACACACACTGTACAGACACACACTGTATGGACACACACTGTACGGACACACACTGTATGGACACACACTTCCTGACACACTCTGTATGGACACACACTGTATGGTACACACTGTATGGACACACACTGTATGGACACACACTGTATGGACACACACTTCCTGACACACACTGTACGGACACACACTGTATGGTACACACTGTATGGACACACACTGTATGGACACACACTGTACGGACACACACTGTATGGACACACACTGTATGGACACACACTTCCTGACACACACTGTATGGACACACACTTCCTGACACACACTGTATGGACACACACTGTATGGACACACACTTCCTGACACACACTGTATGGACACACTGTATGGACACACACTTCCTGACACACACTGTACGGACACACACTGTATGGACATACACTGTATGGACACACACTTCCTGACACACACTGTATGGACACACACTGTATGGACACACTGTATGTGCACACACTTCCTGACACACACTGTACGGACACACACTGTATGGACACACACTGTATGGACACACACTGTACGGACACACACTGTATGGACACACACTGTATGGACACACACTTCCTGACACACACTGTACGGACACACACTGTATGGACAAACACTGTACGGACACACACTGTATGGACACACACTGTACGGACACACACTGTATGGACACACACTGTATGGACACACACTTCCTGACACACACTGTACGGACACACACTGTATGGACACACACTGTATGGACACACACTGTATGGACACACTGTATGGACACACACTTCCTGACACACACTGTACGGACACACACTGTATGGACATACACTGTATGGACACACACTTCCTGACACACACTGTATGGACACACACTGTATGGACACACACTTCCTTACACACACTGTACGGACACACACTGTATGGACACACACTGTACGGACACACACTGTACGGACACACACTGTATGGACACACACTGTATGGACACACACTTCCTGACACACACTGTACGGACACACACTGTATGGACACACACTGTACGGACACACACTGTATGGACACACACTGTATGGACACACACTGTACGGACACACACTGTATGGACACACACTGTATGGACACACACTTCCTGACACACACTGTATGGACACACACTGTATGGACACACACTGTACGGACACACACTGTATGGACACACACTGTATGGACACACACTTCCTGACACACACTGTACGGACACACACTGTACGGACACACACTGTACGGACACACACTGTATGAACACACACTGTATGGACACACACTGTACGGACACACACTGTACGGACACACACTGTACGGACACACACTGTATGAACACACACTGTATGGACACACACTGTACGGACACACACTGTACGGACACACACTGTACGGACACACACTGTATGAACACACACTGTATGGACACACACTGTACGGACACACACTGTATGGACACACACTGTACGGACACACACTGTACGGACACACACTGTATGAACACACACTGTATGGACACACACTGTACGGACACACACTGTACGGACACACACTGCCACCTACTTAATTATACACAGTAAAAATAATTAGCACTAGCGCTAGTTAGTTATATAAATGCTTTAGTTAATGATTAGATTAGTGTTTGTGTTTCTGTCATGTTGTGAACTAAACTGGTTTTCTGAGCCACTCCTGTGGGATGCCTTCTTGCTCTGTGATTGGTTGTTCAGGGCAGGTTGTGATTAATGGCCCCGCCCACTCTGTGGTGATGAAGGCTTGAACTGCATTAGTGAGTTTTCAGTGTGCTGTAGTACACAGTGTATGGAGCAGATGGTGGGAGCTGTAGCCCGAGGGCCGAGTCAGCTTTGTGATCGACTGCTTTAGTCTGATGGAGTGTAATTTGTGGCTTTTGATTGGCTCCCCTGCAGGGCGTCGTCTCATCTTTAAACATGACTCCTGTCCTCCATTACAGCCGGCTTTAATACCAGGAGCTGCATGGCTCGTCTCAGGGTCCCTGTGGCGGTAATGCTAATGTCCTCCTCACTAATGGGTGCGTATACACATGCACACACACACACCCACACCCACACACACACACACACACACCACATATATTACTCTGCAGGAGACAGAATCCACAACAGTACATTACTGAAAGAGACTGTGTGTGTGTGTGTGTGTGTCAGAGAGAGAGAGAGAGAGAGAGAGAGAGAGAGAGAGAGAATTAATCTTTAGAATAGAAAGAAAGAAAGAAAGAAAGAAAGAAAGAAAGAAGTAATAGTCATGGAAGAGAGAGGAAGAGCATGAACAAGTGGAGGAAAAAATGAAAATGGTAAATTGACTGGAAGAAGTGAGAGAGTGAAAGAAGAGAAAGTAATAAATTAAGTAAATAAGTCTAACAACAGAATTATCTGAAAAGAGGTGGAGAGAGTGAAGGAGAAATGATAAAGGAGGAGAGAGAAAGAAAGAAATGAAATAATAATGACAAAGAATGAGAGATGTGGTGAGGTATGAAAGAATAAAAGATATAGAGAAGAATAGAGGTGTGTGTGTGTGTGTGTTCACTAGCTCTCCTGTAGTCTGGAAATGGTATAACACCATGACTGAGAACACACACACACAGACACAAAGAGACACAAAGAGAAAGACAGACACACACACAGATACAGAGAGAGAGAGAGAGAGACGCGCACACAGGATGAACACTTCTACACGCATCTTTTTTTTTTGTTTTGTGGGCGTGGTTTTAGAAGACCGATACGCCAGGAGCCGAGGCTGTGTCTGTGTGTGTGTGTGTCTGTGTCTCAGTGTACAGGTTGCTGATTCAAATCTGGTTCATCATCACACCCTGTATGTCCAGTGATGAGGGGAGATGAGTGGGTGGAGCCTGTGAGAGATGAGTGGGTGGAGTATGATGGTAAGGTGTGGAAACTGGTGCTGGAATATATCAGAAAAAAGTGAGGTGCTAGTCCTTGCAATAATAAAGGATTCTTACCCTCATCATCACTCACCTGGAACCATCAATACTCATAATCTTGTAGTCCTGGTTGGAGTTCAACTTGAACTAGAGAGTGCCGCTACCAGAGTCCAGCACTCTGACCACTACACCACTGCAGGACAGAGAGCACTGTTGCTTATTGGACTTTTGTCTAATAAAGCAGGACTCCAGTAAACTGTTTAAAGTCACACAAGACTTGACCCAGAGATCTCTGGTACCCAAGCCCAGCATTCTAACCACTACACCACTGGTCATGATGCTGGTCAATGGACATTAGTCTTAATAAACAGTACAAATGAAGCAGTGGAGCGTTTAAGGGAAGACGAGCTGGCCGAGGTTCAGCATCCATCGTTTCCATGTGAACTGGTCAGCTATAACATTAAAGCACCTGCCTAATATTGTCCAGTTCCTTCTGAACAGCTCTTACAGAGGCCTGGACCCCACAAGACCACTGAAGGTATCTGACCAAGACTTCAGCAGCAGATCATTTCAATCCTGTAAGTTGGGAGGCGGAGCTTGTTGGTCCAGCACATCCCACAGACACTCGATAGGACTGAGATCTGGAGAATTTCAACACACTGAGCTCTTTATGTTCCTCAAACAGTTCCTGGTCAGTGTTTGCAGCGGGTCAGGGAGCATTATCCTGCTGAAAGAGGTCACTTTAAGACATTCAGCAGATGACCTTATCCAGAGCCACCTACATGCCTACTGGTGTACAGAGGTTAGCTTGGTCACTCTGATGCTGTGTATGGTGTACAGAGGTCAGCTTGGTCACTCTGATGCTGTGTGTGGTGTACAGAGGTCAGCTTGGTCACTCTGATGCTGTGTGTGGTGTACAGAGGTCAGCATGGTCACTCTGATGCTGTGTGTGGTGTACAGAGGTCAGCATGGTCACTCTGATGCTGTGTGTGGTGTACAGAGGTCAGCATGGTCACTCTGATGCTCTGCAGATACTCAGCTCCATACACAGCAAATTGGAGTACTCTGGCTGATGGGTGTAGAGTCTCTGAGTAACAGGAAGTGTCTCTGATGGAGCGTTTGGAGCAGATGCCCTCTGACACCCTCTGACTACCCTCACCCTCTGTTAAAGGCCAGTCCTGTGGGCACTTTTCATGGCCACTATTTAAACATGAATGAGTTTCAGCTGCAGGACACTTCCTCAGCCTGCAAAGGGCAGTGAGAGTGTGTAGCAGGTGGAGTTGGGCTTTAGCTTTGTTCTGGACAGTGAGGAAGGTTTGTCAGTGTGCCAGAACAGAAACCCAGAATGACCTGTAGTTATTTATTCTGACCACACAGTGTGTTTATTTGGAGAAATGCCACAAAAAGAGTAATGCTGTAGGTTTGCTGTGTTCTCAGGGTGTGTGGAACCGCTGTACAGATCTAATACACTAGTATTAGTAGTGGATACCAGAGAGGCTAATGTATGTAATGTTTATGAGGAAGGTTTTTTCTTCACTCCTTTCTCTCCCTCTGACCCCCTCCCCCCCTCTGTCTCTCTCTCTCTCTCTCTCTCTCTCTCTGTCTATCTGTCACTCTTTCTGAACTTTGACAGTGACAGCTCACCTCTCCATAATCCTCTGTAGAAAGGTTAATTGGTCAGCACAAAGTGTGTGTGTGTGTGTGTGTGTTTTACTGTAAGGTCATATTCGACATTGTCTCAGCTAAATGACATCAGCACAAACCTGGTGTGAATTTCAAACACACCACACTACACCCCTATCACATCTCCAGGCTGTGGGCCAGCAGTCTGAGTGTGAATCCATCACCGTTACACACATAATGTATGTCATAAAATTAAAATAAAATTTGCGGATTTTGCTGAAAAAGCATGTTTCTAATAAAATGGCATCATTAGATGAAACGTTTTCGGCTCCCTGTTGGTCCAGCAGCAGGACCCTGCACTCTCACTGCTGTGACCGGGGTTTGAGTCCTGGGTAGGTAGGGTCTGCCTCACCAGTCATCACCAGTCATCATGAAAAGTAAAAAACACATAAAATTAAATAAATATTATATTTTATTCTATAAATGTCATTTCTGTATGACTCTGGTCATTTCAATCATTAACTAAAAAAAGTCTAAGTTAGAAAGAGTCAGTGCCTCACCAGCCACAAACCTCAGTGCATGACACTGCAACATGGAAGCTAATATGAAGCACAGAGTGTGCACACTGCTGTCACAAGATGGAGAACCACTTGGCAGTTCTCAGGTACTCTAGGTTCTTGTGTTCTGTATAACTGACGAGATGTTTTGCCTCCTTGAGCCAATGTCTCCACCCTTTCAGTGCCATCTTGACTACCAGCAACTCTTGGTTTCTGACATCACTCAGCCACTGACAGATAAGGCAACTGGGTATGACTTCATGGTTCTCGGAAATGCCACAAGAAGATGGCCCCAAACCTCTGTCATGGAGGCATCTACCCCTACATTTATGGGTCTGGATGGGTTAGGATGCTTGAGGATAGCTGTTAAATTAGAGGCATCTTTGCTGGGACATAGGTTGTTTTGCTACAGGGTTTCAGGCTAGGTGCTCAGAGCTTCATCACAGGAGGGAAGTGAGGGGGAGAGCAATGAATCTGAAGTCTCAAATGAAGCATTGATAGAAGATGGTGAACCTCAGGAAACTCTGCATCTCCTCAGAAATTAGCTAGTCTACTACTGTTTCTAACTTGGCCTGGTCCTTCAACACTGTCTAGACGCTGATCACATTTGCTAGGGCTGAGATGCTGTGCTGGTGAAATTCACACTTCTCCCCCTTCACGCTGTAAAGGCCTCTGGATGGTAGATAGATGACAGATATGTCCCTCATGGAAGGGGGAGTAGAGCAGGATGTCTTTGATATAGGCCACTATTTTCCCAGCAACTTCCCTTAGCACATCATGTATCAGACACAGGATCACAGAAGGGGGCACTAGAGAGTCCCTGTGGCATGATGCAGGACATGTAGTATCCACTAGAGGTGCTGAAAGTGGTCTTCCACTTACCCCTTTTGCAGATACATACCAGATAGTAGGTGCTGTGGAAGTCAAGTGTGATAATATATATATATATACAACTTGGCTCTTCTTAGTTGTTTCAGGGCCACTGGAAAGAGTGAGAAAAGAAGAGGGGTATTTAATGGTGCATTGGTTCAGACATCCAGTTAATGCATGGTCCAAAACTGCCCCCT
>NC_080738.1:130000-140000 GCF_019097595.1 Hemibagrus wyckioides | reverse complement strand
TGATTTATAATCCCACTCTCTGTGTTTATAATGATTTATAATTCCACTCTGTGTTTATAATGATTTATAATCCCACTCTGTGTTTATAATGATTTATAATCCCACTCTCTGTGTTTATAATGATTTATAATTCCACTCTGTGTTTATAATGATTTGTAATCCCACTCTCTGTGTTTATAATGATTTATAATTCCACTCTGTGTTTATAATGATTTATAATCCCACTCTGTGTTTATAATGATTTATAATCCCACTCTCTGTGTTTATAATGATTTATAATCCCACTCTCTGTGTTTATAATGATTTATAATCCCACTCTCTGTGTTTATAATGATTTATAATTCCACTCTGTGTTTATAATGATTTATAATCCCACTCTCTGTGTTTATAATGATTTATAATCCCACTCTCTGTGTTTATAATGATTTATAATTCCACTCTGTGTTTATAATGATTTATAATCCCACTCTCTGTGTTTATAATGATTTATAATCCCACTCTGTGTTTATAATGATTTATAATCCCACTCTGTGTTTATAATGATTTATAATCCCACTCTCAGTGTATATAATGATTTATAATCCCACTCTCAGTGTTTATAATGATTTATAATCCCACTCTCAGTGTTTATAATGATTTATAATCCCACTCTCAGGGTTTATAATGATTTATAATCCCACTCTCAGTGTTTATAATGATTTATAATCCCACTCTCAGTGTTTATAATGATTTATAATCCCACTCTCAGTGTTTATAATGATTTATAATCCCACTCTCAGTGTTTATAATGATTTATAATCCCACTCTCAGTGTTTATAATGATTTATAATCCCGCTCTCAGTGTTTATAATGATTTATAATCCCGCTCTCAGTGTTTATAATGATTAAATAATAAAGTGTTCAGTGTACTTGTCTGTAGTATTAGTGAATTCAGAACCATGGACAGTGACACTGTCAGTCACCACATTAAACAGCTTTCTCTCAGGATAGTGAAAGCTAACATAGTGTTCATATCTACTGAGTAACTCTATAACTGCATGCTACATGGATCCTGAATCTCTCCAGCAGTGATGTCACAGGTGGATCCTCAGACAGCTGTCTGTCAATCAAACTCCTGATTATAATTAACACATCCATTAGGACAGACTCAGATCACTGATGCTGTTTCCTGTCTTGTCTTTGCTGAAAGTCTAATGAACAATTAGCAGCACAAAAGCACAGCCCTGAGAAGGACACACACACACACACACACTCACACTCACACACAATCATTATTTGTTCCACACACACTGTTCCCTCCTTGCTTTATCACATCATCAACATAACACCAAAATAATGACATCGAGGCCAAAATGTGTGTGAGTCACAAAGCAGCATTTTAACTCATTCTCACAATGTAAGACACACACACACACACACCCCTTGTGTGTGTTTCCCAGAGAGAGATCACACCTGTCCAGAAACCTGTCAGGAAAAAGACATTTACAAATAGAAGTGAGAATCCACAGGGAAAAATCCCCCGAGACTATTTATCCTGTCACACACACACACACACACAAACACATGAGAGCAAGAGAGAATATTCAATATACTGTAGATTAAGAGAAACATATAGTGAGAAGAAACATGTATGTACTGAGAGATGGAAATAACACTGTACCACTGCACTGTGTGTCTGTGTCTGTGTGTGTGTGTGTGTGTGTGTGTGTTTGACAGAAAGTCTCTAGCTACTGACCCCAGGTCAATGCTTTCCTCTTTTATCTTACCTCAAGTCATATCTGCTTACTGTTCGCTTTGTGTGTATGTGTGTGTGTGTGTGTGTGTGTGTGTGTGTGTGTGTGTCTGCATGTGTGTGTGTGTGTGTGTGTGTGTGTGTGTCTGCATGTGTGTGTGTGTGTGTGTGTGTGTGTGTGTGTGTGTGTCTGCATGTGTGTGTGTGTGTGTGTGTCTGCATGTGTGTGTGTGTGTGTGTCTGCATGTGTGTGTGTGTGTGTGTGTGTGTTTGCACGCATGTGTGTACTGTTGTAAAGGACAGAGGTCGGACACAGTAAATGAGGCAAAAGTGATTGAATAAATAAAAGACCTGCAAACATAAGTACTTCTGAGACACTGTGTGTGTGTGTGTGTGTGTTGGTGTATCACTATTACCTAACACACACACCTAACCTAACACACACACCTAACATAACACACACACCTAACCTAACACACACACCTAACCTAACACACACACACCTAACACACACACACCTAACAGACACACCTAACATAACACACACCTAACCTAACACACACACACTTAACACACACACCTAACATAACACACACACTTAACCTAACTCACACACACCTAACCTAACAAACACACACCTAACCTAACAAACACACACCTAACCTAACACACACACACCTAACCTAACAAACACACACCTAACCTAACACACACCTAATCTAACACACACCTAACCTATCACACACACCTAACCTAACAAACACACACCTAACCTATCACACACACCTAACCTAACAAACACACACCTAACCTAACACACACCTAATCTAACACACACCTAACCTAACATACACAACTAACATAACATACACAACTAACATAACACACACACAAACACCTAACTTACACACACCTAACCTAACAAACACACACGTAACCTAACACACACACCTAACCTAACAAACACACACGTAAGCTAACACACACACCTAACCTAACAAACACACACGTAAGCTAACACACACACACCTAACACACACACACACCTATCATAACACACACACACACCTAACACACACACACACCTAACATAACACACACACACCTAACATAACACACACACCTAACATAACACACACCTAACATAACACACACACCTAACCTAACACACACCTAACCTAACACACACCTAACCTAACACACACACCTAACCTAACAAACACACACGTAACCTAACAAACACAACTAACATAACACACACACACCTAACCTAACACACAAACACCTAACTTACACACACCTAACCTAACACACACACACCTAACCTAACACACACACACCTAACTGTGTGTGAGTCACAAAGCAGCATTTTAACTCATTCTCACAATATAAGACACACACACACACACACACCCCTTGTGTGTGTTTCCCAGAGAGAGATCACACCTGTCCAGAAACCTAACCTAACACACACACATAACACACACACCTAACCTAACTCACACACACCTAACACACACACACCTAACAGACACACCTAACATAACACACACCTAACCTAACACACACACACCTAACACACACACACCTAACCTAACTCACACACACCTAACCTAACACACACACACCTAACCTAACAAACACACACCTAACCTAACACACACACACCTAACCTAACAAACACACACCTAACCTAACACACACCTAACCTAACACACACACCTAACCTAACAAACACACACCTAACCTAACATACACAACTAACATAACACACACACAAACACCTAACCTAACACACAAACACCTAACTTACACACACCTAACCTAACACACACACACCTAACCTAACACACACACCTAACCTAACAAACACACACCTAACCTAACACACACACACACACACCTAACAGACACACACCTAACCTAACACAGAAACACCTAACCTAACACACACACCTAACCTAACACAGAAACACCTAACCTAACAAACACACACCTAACCTAACACACACCTAATCTAACACACACCTAACCTATCACACACACCTAACCTAACACACACACACCTAACCTAACACACACCTAACCTAACACACACACCTAACCTAACAAACACACACCTAACCTAACATACACAACTAACATAACACACACACAAACACCTAACCTAACACACAAACACCTAACTTACACACACCTAACCTAACACACACACACCTAACCTAACACACACACCTAACCTAACAAACACACACCTAACCTAACACACACACACACACCTAACAGACACACACCTAACCTAACACAGAAACACCTAACCTACACACACACACACCTAACCTAACACACACACCTAACCTAACAAACACACACCTAACCTAACACACACCTAATCTAACACACACCTAACCTAACACACACCTAATCTAACACACACCTAACCTATCACACACACCTAACCTAACAAACACACACCTAACCTAACACACACACCTAACCTAACAAACACACACCTAACCTAACAAACACACACCTAACCTAACATACACAACTAACATAACACACACACAAACACCTAACCTAACACACAAACACCTAACTTACACACACCTAACCTAACACACACACACCTAACCTAACACACACACCTAACCTAACAAACACACACCTAACCTAACACACACACACACACCTAACAGACACACACCTAACCTAACACAGAAACACCTAACCTACACACACACACCTAACCTAACACACACACCTAACCTAACAAACACACACCTAACCTAACACACACCTAATCTAACACACACCTAACCTATCACACACACCTAACCTAACACACACACACCTAACCTAACACACACCTAACCTAACACACACACCTAACCTAACAAACACACACCTAACCTAACATACACAACTAACATAACACACACACAAACACCTAACCTAACACACAAACACCTAACTTACACACACCTAACCTAACACACACACACCTAACCTAACACACACACCTAACCTAACAAACACACACCTAACCTAACACACACACACACACCTAACAGACACACACCTAACCTAACACAGAAACACCTAACCTACACACACACACCTAACCTAACACACACACCTAACCTAACAAACACACACCTAACCTAACACACACCTAATCTAACACACACCTAACCTAACACACACCTAATCTAACACACACCTAACCTATCACACACACCTAACCTAACACACACACACCTAACCTAACACACACCTAACCTAACACACACACCTAACCTAACAAACACACACCTAACCTAACATACACAACTAACATAACACACACACAAACACCTAACCTAACACACAAACACCTAACTTACACACACCTAACCTAACACACACACACCTAACCTAACACACACACCTAACCTAACAAACACACACCTAACCTAACACACACACACACACCTAACAGACACACACCTAACCTAACACAGAAACACCTAACCTACACACACACACCTAACCTAACATACACACCTAACCTAACAAACATACACCTAACCTAACACACACCTAATCTAACACACACCTAACCTATCACACACACCTAACCTAACAAACACACACCTAACCTAACACACACCTAATCTAACACACACCTAACCTATCACACACACCTAACCTAACAAACACACACCTAACCTAACACACACCTAATCTAACACACACCTAACCTATCACACACACCTAACCTAACAAACACACACCTAACCTAACATACACAACTAACATAACACACACACAAACACCTAACCTATCACACACACCTAACCTAACAAACACACACATAACCTAACACACACCTAACCTAACACACACACCTAACCTAACAAACACACACCTAACCTAACAAACACACACCTAACCTAACACACACCTAATCTAACACACACCTAACCTATCACACACACCTAACCTAACAAACACACACCTAACCTAACACACACCTAACCTAACACACACCTAACCTAACAAACACACACCTAACCTAACATACACAACTAACATAACACACACACAAACACCTAACTTACACACACCTAACCTAACAAACACACACGTAACCTAACACACACACCTAACCTAACAAACACACACGTAAGCTAACACACACACCTAACCTAACACACACACACCTATCATAACACACACACACCTAACACACACACACACCTAACATAACACACACACACCTAACCTAACACACACACACCTATCATAACACACACACACCTAACACACACACACAGAGTCACAAAGCAGCATTTTAACTCATTCTCACAATATAAGACACACACACACACACACACCCCTTGTGTGTGTTTCCCAGAGAGAGATCACACCTGTCCAGAAACCTAACCTAACACACACACATAACACACACACCTAACCTAACACACACACACCTAACACACACACACCTAACAGACACACCTAACATAACACACACCTAACCTAACACACACCTAACCTAACAAACACACACCTAACATAACACACACACTTAACCTAACTCACACACACCTAACCTAACACACACACACCTAACCTAACAAACACACACCTAACCTAACACACACACACCTAACCTAACACACACACACCTAACCTAACACACACACACCTAACCTATCACACACACCTAACCTAACAAACACACACCTAACCTAACATACACAACTAACATAACACACACACAAACACCTAACCTAACACACAAACACCTAACTTACACACACCTAACCTAACACACACACACCTAACCTAACACACACACCTAACCTAACAAACACACACCTAACCTAACACACACACACACCTAACAGACACACACCTAACCTAACACAGAAACACCTAACCTACACACACACACCTAACCTAACACACACACCTAACCTAACAAACACACACGTAAGCTAACACACACACCTAACCTAACACACACACACCTATCATAACACACACACACCTAACACACACACACACCTAACATAACACACACACACCTAACATAACACACACACCTAACCTAACACACACCTAACCTAACACACACACACACACCTAACAGACACACACCTAACCTAACACAGAAACACCTAACCTACACACACACACCTAACCTAACACACAAACACCTAACCTACACACACACACACCTAACATAACACACACAAACACCTAACCTACACACACACACACCTAACACACACACCTAACCTAACACACACACCTAACATAACACACACAAACACCTAACCTACACACACACACACCTAACACACACACCTAACATAACACACACAAACACCTAACCTACACACACACACACCTAACATAACACACACACCTAACCTAACACACACACCTAACATAACACACACAAACACCTAACCTACACACACACACACCTAACATAACACACACACCTAACCTAACACACACACCTAACATAACACACACACCTAACCTAACACACACACACCTAACCTATCACACACACACACCTAACACACACACCTAACACACACACCTAACCTAACACACACACCTAACATAACACACACAAACACCTAACCTACACACACACACACCTAACACACACACCTAACCTAACACACACACCTAACATAACACACACAAACACCTAACCTACACACACACACACCTAACATAACACACACACCTAACCTAACACACACACCCAACATAACACACACAAACACCTAACCTACACACACACACACCTAACATAACACACACACCTAACATAACACACACCCCTAACCTAACACACACACACCTAACCTATCACACACACACACCTAACACACACACCTAACATAACACACACCTAACCTAACACACACACACCTAACATAACACACACACCTAACCTAACACACACACACCTAACCTAACAAACACACACCTAACATAACACACACACCTAACCTAACAAACACACACCTAACATAACACACACACCTAACATAACAAACACACACCAAACCTAACACACACACCTAACACACACACACCTATCATAACACACACCTAACACACACACACACACCTAACATAACACACACACACCTAATATAACACACACACCTAAGCTAACACACACACACCTAACCTAACACACACACACACCTAACATAACAAACACACACCTAACCTAACACACACACACACCTAACCTAACACACACGCACCTAACATAACACACACACACCTAACCTAACACACACACCTAACATAACACACACACACCTAACATAACATACACACACCTAACATAACAAACACACACCTAACCTAACACACACACACACCTAACACACATGCACCTAACATAACACACACACACCTAACCTAACACACACACCTAACATAACACACACACCTAACATAACATACACACACCTAACATAACACACACCTAACCTAACACACACCTAACACACACACACACCTAACATAACACACACACACCTAACACACACACACACACCTAACACACACACACCTAACCTAACAAACACACACCTAACCTAACACACACATCTAACCTATCACACACACCAAACACACACATCTAACCTAACACACACACAACTAACCTATCACACACACCTAACCTATCACACACACACCTGACCTAACACACACACCTAACACACACACACACCTAACCTAACACACACACACACCTAACCTAACAAACACACACCTAACACACACACACCTAACCTATCACAAACACACCTAACATAACACACACACCTAACCTAACACACACACACCTAACATAACACACACACACCTAACACACACACACCTAACCTAACACGCACACCTAACATAACACACAAACACCTAACATAACACACACACCTAACCTAACACACACACACACCTAACACACACAAACCTAACACACACAAACCTAACCTAACACACACACACACCTAACCTATCACACACACCACTAACATACACCTAACCTAACACACACACACCTAACCTAACAAACACACACCTAACCTATCACACACACACCTAACACACACACCTAACCTAACAAACACACACCTAACCTAACAAACACACACCTAACCTAACACACACACCTAACCTAACACACACACACCTAACCTAACACACACACACCTAACCTAACAAACACACACCTAACCTAACACACACACACCTAACCTAACAAACACACACCTAACCTAACACACACACACCTAACCTAACAAACACACACCTAACCTAACACACACACACCTAACCTAACAAACACACACCTAACCTAACACACACACCTAACACACACACACACCTAACCTAACAAACACACACCTAACCTAACACACACACACCACTCCTGGTCCAGGTGTGAGACCGGTCATTAATTTGTCTCTCAGTGGTTTAGTCAGGATTTTAAGGTGTGGTCTCCTGAGGTCAGGATATCAGATATAAACACTGTTGCTCCAATCACAAGCACATGAATACTTTCAAACATTCTAACAGTATACACACACACACACACACACACACACACACACTGACTGGCTTGTGTGAGCTCTTCAGGAAGGACAGCTCCTGTCACACACACTGAGGGTGGATGTATTCCCTTTACTGTTGTGTTAAAGGGAAAACCCTCTCACCCTGACACTCTCACCCTGACAGTCTCACCCTGTCCCTCTCACCCTGTCCCTCTCACCCTGTCCCTCTCACCCTGTCCCTCTCACCCTGACCCTCTCACCCTGTCCCTCTCACCCTGTCCCTCTCACCCTGACCCTCTCACCCTGACCCTCTCACCCTGACACTCTCACCCTGACAGTCTCACCCTGTCCCTCTCACCCTGACCCTCTCACCCTGTCCCTCTCACCCTGACACTCTCACCCTGACCCTCTCACCCTGTCCCTCTCACCCTGTCCCTCTCACCCTGACAGTCTCACCCTGTCCCTCTCACCCTGACCCTCTCACCCTGTCCCTCTCACCCTGACCCTCTCACCCTGTCCCTCTCACCCTGACCCTCTCACCCTGTCCCTCTCACCCTGACACTCTCACCCTGACCCTCTCACCCTGTCCCTCTCACCCTGACACTCTCACCCTGACCCTCTCACCCTGACCCTCTCACCCTGACACTCTCACCCTGA
The DNA here is from genome assembly GCF_019097595.1 of Hemibagrus wyckioides. Lineage (NCBI taxonomy): Eukaryota > Metazoa > Chordata > Actinopteri > Siluriformes > Bagridae > Hemibagrus > Hemibagrus wyckioides. The sequence continues at coordinate 130,025 of NC_080738.1, read as the reverse complement.
CAGTCTCACCCTGTCCCTCTCACCC
>NC_080738.1:105000-120000 GCF_019097595.1 Hemibagrus wyckioides | reverse complement strand
CATCACTCCATCACCCCATATCCCCATCACTCCATATCCCCATCACCCCATCACTCCATATCCCCATCACCCCATCACTCCATATCCCCATCACTCCATCACCCCATATCCCCATCACCCCATATCCCCATCACCCCATATCCCCATCACTCCATCACCCCATATTCAATTCAATTCAATTCAATTCAATTCAGTTCATTTTGTATAGCGCCTTTTACAATGAACATTGTCTCAAAGCAGCTTTACAAAAGAAGAAAACAGAGAAAGGGGAGGGGAAAATGAAAAATAATAATAAAAAATAAAAAATAACTAATTAACTAGAAATAAGAATAAATTATTAAATTCTATAATTAGACTATTTTATCCCTAATGAGAAGCCTGTGGCGACGGTGGCAAGGAAAACTCCCTGGGATGGAAAGGAAGAAACCTTGAGAGGAACCAGGCTCAGAAGGGAACCCATCCTCATTTGGGTGACACTAAACAGTAAATAATGTAACTGTAACTGATTAATGTCCTTTCTACAACAGAAATCAATGACCATGAGGAACTATTAGGTCAGTGTAGTTTCTAAGGTCATTATAAACACTAGTTCTTTGCTGTCACAAGCTGACAGATGAAATGGCAGATCTGTGATGGTGTGAAAGTCCCCAAGTGGCTCTGTCCATGGCTGTCTCCTGGTCCACACAGATCCATCCACAGCATCAGTGGGCACCATCAAGCGGTGAGACTCCGACCAGGGGTAGCGCACTGGAAACTGGCAAACACTGGGAGCTCAGGAGTGGGGTGTATAGCTCCACAGAGAAGGTAGAGAGAGAAAGAGAAAGATATTAAGTTTCTGATCATGTGATGTTTAAAGACAAAGTAGAATTATGTGTAAAGTGCAGGCAGGGACTCCGGCAAGACTAGCTATGACATCATAACTAAAAGGGAGAGCCAGAAGGTCACAGACATGAAGGCTTCCCGGGACATAAAGCATCCAACCACTTCACAGTCAGCAAACCTGAGCGACTTGCGAGGGTGGTAAGATGACAGCATCCAACACATCCCAGTCACCAAACACTCTATGACCATGAACCTTCCAGATCTGCTCCTTTACATAAGAAAACTATACATTAAAAGCTTGACTAAACAAATGTGTCTTCAGTCTAGACTTAAACATTGAGACTGTGTCTGAATCCCGAACACTAATTTGAAGGCTGTTCCATAATTTGGGGCTTTGAAAGAGAAAGCTCTGCCCCCTGCTGTAGCCTTTGCTACTTGAGGTACTACCAAGTAACCAGCACCCTTTGATCGGAGTAGGCGTGGCAGATCATAAAAGACTAAAAGATTGCTCAGGTACTGCGGCGCGAGACCATTTAGTGCTTTACAGGTCAGTAACAGTATTTTATAATCAATGCAAAATTTGACTGGGAGCCAATGTAGTCTGGATAAAATAGGACTGATGTGTTCATATTTTCTGGTTCTGGTTAGGACTCTAGCTGCTGCATTCTGGACTAACTGGAGCTTGTGTATGCTCCTACTGGAACATCCAGACAGTAAGACATTACAATAATCCAACCTAGAGCTAACAAAAGCATGAACTAATTTTTCTGCATCATGAAGCAACAACATATTTCTTATCTTAATATCCATATCCCCATCACTCCATCACCCCATATCCCCATCACCCCATCACTCCATATCTCCATCACCCCATCACCCCATATCCCCATATCCCCATGACCCCAACACCCCATATCCCCATCACCCCATCACTCCATATCCCCATCACCCCATATCCCCATAACCCCATGACCCCAACACCCCATATCCCCATTACCCCATCACTCCATATCCCCATCACTCCATCACTCCATATCCCCATCACCCCATCACTCCATCACTCCATCACCCCATCACTCCATGTCCCCATCACCCCATATCCCCATCATTCCATTTCCCCATCACTCCATTGCTCCATATCCTCATCACTCCAGATCCTCATCACTCCATATCCCATCACTCCATATCCTCATCAGTCCATCACTCCATATCCCCTTCACTCCATCACTCCATATCCCCATCACTCCAGATCCCCATCACTCCATATCCTCATCACTCCATATCCTCATCACTCCATATCCCTTTCACTCCGTCACTCCATATCCTCATCACTCCAAATCCTCATCACTCCATCACTCCATATCCCCATCACTCCATATCCCCATCTCTCCATTACTCCATATCCCCATCAATCCATATCCCCATCACTCCATCAATCCATATCGCCATCACTCCATCACTCCATATCCCCATCACTCCATCACTCCATATCCCCATTACTCCATTTCCTCATCACTTCATATCCCCATTACTCCATATCCCCATCACTTCATATACCCATCACTCCATATACCCATCACTTCATATCCCCATCACTTAATATACCCATCACTTCATATCCCCTCACACCATATACCCATCACTCCATATACCCATCACTCCATATACCCATCACCCCATCACTCCATATCCCCATCACTCCATATATCCATCACATCATATCCCCTCACACCATATTCCCATCACTCCATATCCCCATCAATCCATATCCCCATCACTCCATCAATCCATATCGCCATCACTCCATCACTCCATATCCCCATTACTCCATATCCCCATCACTTCATATCCCCAACACTCCATATACCCATCACCCCATCACTCCATATCCCCATTACTCCATATCCCCATCACTTCATATCCCCAACACTCCATATACCCATCACCCCATCACTCCATATCCCCATTACTCCATATCCCCATCACTTCATATCCCCAACACTCCATATACCCATCACCCCATCACTCCATATCCCCATTACTCCATATCCCCATCACTTCATATACCCATCACTCCATATCCCCATCACTCCATATACCCATCACCCCATCACTTCATATACCCATCACTCCATATACCCATCACTTCATATACCCATCACTCCATACACCCATCACTTCATATCCCCATCACTTCATATACCCATCACTTCATATCCCCTCACACCATATACCCATCACTCCATATACCCATCACTCCATATACCCATCACCCCATCACTCCATATCCCCATTACTCCATATCCCCATCACTTCATATCCCCATCACTCCATATACCCATCACATCATGTCCCCTCACACCATATACCCATCGCTCCATATACCCATCACCCCATCACTCCATATCCCCATTACTCCATATCCCCATCATTTCATATCCCCATCACTTCATATCCCCTCACACCATATACCCATCAATCCATTTACCCATCACTTCATATACCCATCACTCCATATACCCATCACTTCATATCCCCATCACTTCATATACCCATCACTTCATATACCCATCACTTCATATCCCCTCACACCATATCCCCATTAATCCATATCCCCATCACTCCATATCCCCATCACTCCATATACCCATCACTTCATATACCCATCACTCCATATACCCATCACTTCATATACCCATCACTTCATATCCCCTCACACCATATCCCCATCACTCCATATCCCCATCTCTCCATTACTCCATATCCCCATCAATCCATATCCCCATCACTCCATCACTCCATATCCCCTTCACTCCATCACTCCATATCCCCATCACTCCATATCCCCATCACTCCAGATCCCCATCACTCGATATCCTCATCACTCCATATGCCCATCACTCCATATCCCCATCACTTCATATACCCATCACTCCAAATACCCATCACCCCATCACTCCATATCCCCATCACTCCATATCCCCATCACTCTATATCCCCATCACTCCATATACCCATCACTTCATATACCCATCACTCCACATACCCATCACGTCATATCCCCATCACTTCATATACCCATTACTTCATATCCCCTCACACCATATCCCCATTACTCCATATCCCCATCACTCCATATCCCCATCACTCCATATACTCATCACTCCATATCCTCATCACTCCATATCCCTTTCACTCCATCACTCCATATCCCCATCACTCCATATCCCCTTTACTCCATCACTCCATATACCCATCAATCCATATCCCCATCACTCCATATACCCATCACTTCATCACTCCATATCCCCATCATTCCATATCCTCATTACTCCGTCACTCCATATCCCCATCACTCCATATCCCCATCATTCCATATCCTCATTACTCCATCACTCCATATCCCCATCTCTCCATTACTCCATATCCCCATCAATCAATATCCCCATCACTCCATATCCCCATCAATCCATCACTCCATTTCCCCATCATTCCATATCCCCATCATTCCATATTCTCATTACTCTGTCACTCCATATCCCCATCATTCCATATCCTCATTACTCCATCACTCCATATCCCCATCTCTCCATTACTCCATATCCCCATCAATCAATATCCCCATCACTCCATATCCCCAACAATCCATCACTCCATTTCCCCATCACTCCATATCCCCATCACTACATATCTTCATCACTCCAAATCCTCATCACTCCATATCCCTATCACTCCATATCCCCATCTCTCCATTACTCCATATCCCCATCAATCCATATCCCCATCACTCCATATCCCCATCTCTCCATTACTCCATATCCCCATCAATCCATATCCCCATCACTCCATATCCCCATCTCTCCATTACTCCATATCCCCATCAATCCATATCCCCATCACTCCATCACTCCATATCCCCATCACCCCATCACTCCATATCCCCATCACTCCATATCCCCATTACTCCATTTCCTCATCACTTCATATCCCCTCACACCATATACCCATCACTCCATATCCCCATCACTTCATATACCCATCAATCCATATACCCATCACTCCATATACCCATCACTCCATATACCCATCACCCCATCACTCCATATCCCCTCACACCATATACCCATCACTCCATATACCCATCACTCCATATACCCATCACCCATTCACTCCATATCCCCATTACTCCATATCCCCATCACTCCATATATCCATCACTCCATATATCCATCACATCATATCCCCTCACACCATATTCCCATCACTCCATATACCCATCACTTCATATACCCATCACCCCATCACTCCATATCCCCATTAGTCCATATCCCCATCACTTCATATCCCCTCACACCATATACCCATCACTCCATATACCCATCACTCCATATACCCATCACTTCATATACCCATCACTCCATATACCCATCATTTCATATCCCCATCACTTCATATACCCATCACTTCATATACCCATCACTCCATATACCCATCACCCCATCACTCCATATCCCCATTACTCCATATCCCCATCACTTCATATCCCCATCACTCCATATACCCATCACATCATGTCCCCTCACACCATATACCCATCGCTCCATATACCCATCACTTCATATACCCATCACCCCATCACTCCATATCCCCATTACTCCATATCCCCATCATTTCATATCCCCATCACTTCATATCCCCTCACACCATATACCCATCAATCCATTTACCCATCACTTCATATACCCATCACTCCATATACCCATCACTTCATATCCCCATCACTTCATATACCCATCACTTCATATCCCCTCACACCATATCCCCATCACTCCATATCCCCATCACTCCATATACCCATCACTTCATATACCCATCACTCCATATACCCATCACTTCATATACCCATCACTTTATATACCCATCACTTCATATCCCCTCACACCATATCCCCATCTCTCCATTACTCCATATCCCCATCAATCCATATCCCCATCACTCCATCACTCCATATCCCCTTCACTCCATCACTCCATATCCCCTTCACTCCATCACTCCATATCCCCATCACTCCAGATCCCCATCACTCGATATCCTCATCACTCCATATGCCCATCACTCCATATCCCCATCACTCCATATACCCATCACTTCATATCCCCATCACTTCATATACCCATCACTCCAAATACCCATCACCCCATCACTCCATATCCCCATCACTCCATATCCCCATCACTCCATATCCCCATCACTCCATATACCCATCACTTCATATACCCATCACTCCACATACCCATCACATCATATCCCCATCACTTCATATACCCATTACTTCATATCCCCTCACACCATATCCCCATCACTCCATATCCCCATCACTCCATATCCCCATCACTCCATATACCCATCACTCCATATCCCCATCACTCCATATACCCATCACTCCATATACCCATCACTCCATATACCCATCACTTCATATCCCCATCACTTCATATACCCATCACTTCATATCCCCTCACACCATATCCCCATTACTCCATATCCCCATCACTCCATATCCCCATCACTCCATATCCCCATCACTTCATATCCCCATCACTTCATATACCCATCACTTCATATCCCCTCACACCATATACCCATCACTCCATATACCCATCACTCCATATACCCATCACCCCATCACTCCATATCCCCATTACTCCATATCTCCATCACTTCATATCCCCATCACTCCATATACCCATCACCCCATCACTCCATATCCCCATTACTCCATATCCCCATCACTTCATATACCCATCACTTCATATCCCAATCACTTCATATACCCATCACTTCATATACCCATCACTTCATATACCCATCACTCCATATACCCATCACCCCATCACTCCATATCCCCATTACTCCTTATACCCATCACTTCATATACCCATCACTCCATATACCCATCACTTCATATACCCATCACTCCATATCCCCATCACTTCATATACCCATCACTTCATATCCCCATCACTTCATATCCCCTCACACCATATCCCCATCACTCCATTTACCCATCACTTCATATACCCATCACTCCATATACCCATCACTTCATATCCCCATCACTCCATATACCCATCACTTCATATACCCATCACTTCATATACCCATCACTCCATATACCCATCACTTCATATCCCCATCACTTCATATACCCATCCCTTCATATACCCATCACTTCATATCCCCTCACACCATATACCCATCACTCCATATACCCATCACTCCATATACCCATCACTTCATATACCCATCACTTCATATCCCCATCACTCCATATACCCATCACTTCATATACCCATCACTTCATATACCCATCACTTCATATACCCATCACTTCATATCCCCATCACTTCATATACCCATCCCTTCATATACCCATCACTTCATATCCCCTCACACCATATACCCATCACTCCATATACCCATCACTCCATATACCCATCACTTCATATACCCATCACTTCATATCCCCTCACACCATATACCCATCACTCCATATACCCATCACTCCATATACCCATCACTTCATATACCCATCACTTCATATACCCATCACTTCATATACCCATCACTCCATATACCCATCACTTCATATCCCCATCACTTCATATACCCATCACTTCATATACCCATCACTTCATATCCCCTCACACCATATACCCATCACTCCATATACCCATCACTTCATATACCCATCACTCCATATACCCATCACTTCATATACCCATCACTTCATATACCCATCACTCCATATACCCATCACTTCATATCCCCTCACACCATATCCCCATTAATCCATATCCCCATCACTCCATATCCCCATCACTCCATATACCCATCACTTCATATACCCATCACTTCATATCCCCTCACACCATATACATATCTCCCTCCCTGTATATCTCCCTACAAGAAGTAGAACTGGTAGAACTCAGGGAAATAGTGCTTTCATACACAACATCCAGTGAGCGTGTACAACACCTGGAGAACAAACTCAATCACCTCACACAAGAGTTTAAAGCCAGTGTAGAGGAGCTGAGAGGAGAGATTAGAGAACTGCAGCAGGACAGGAAGAATCTGATTGGAGAGCTAAAATCAACCAAAAGAGAGCTGCTCCTTAAAGAGGGAGAAATAGAAAGACTGAGAGAATGGACAGAAAACCCCATGCACACCTGCAAGCAGTAGCCCAGCCCACTCACCATCCAGACACCAATAACCCCTACTCTGACACCTGAGTCCAACGCTCTAACAACAGCAACTCCACAGACAACATGGATAGAGACCCCAGAGAACCCTCAAGAGCAAGAAAATACACCCCAGAATGACCCCAATGTGGTCATCTTGATTGATTCAAATGGCAGGTTCATCAATGAAAAACAGCTCTTTCCTAGCCACAAAATGTTAAAAATCTGGTGCCCCAAAACAGACAATGCCCTGCAACAACTGTGCAAGGAAAAACTGGGTGATCCTAGCCACATCATCATCCACGTGTGGATGAACGACCTGAGAGCACAGCAAGAGCGAGTGGCAGAATCAGTAAGACAAATGGCCATCAAAGCAACACAGACTTTCCCAAAATCAAAAATCGTTATCTCCAGAATCCTACCCAGATCAGACTTTCATCCTAACACCATACGAAGAGTGAACACAGACATATCACGTGGATGTGCTAGAATGCCAAACATTCACCTAGCACATCATCCCACACTGAATATTCACCACCTCCATGACCACGTCCATCTCTGTAAAGACAGTGTTCATGTGTTCATTAAAACCCTTAAAGATGTTGCCCTGGGCCGGCTCCATGTCAGCCCCCCAAATAGTGCCAGAGCAATCACCACCCCTCAACACGTTAGGGGCTTTTTACCACTACAAAGCAGTGATTCTACACACTCAACCTTCACCCAAAGGCCCGCATCCCATCACCAATCCACTTTACACCCTCACCCACGCCCAAGGCCTCACCACCAACAAATCTTTCCCCTACACCGATATCCTAGACCGCACCACACACAACCTGGACCTCCACACTTTGCACCATACCACCAGCAACCTATACTGCAACACCCAAGACTCCAGTATACTGCACCCAAAAGTCCTATTCCCTGGGAACAACGTGTGCAAAAATGCAGGAGACCCCGAACAGCTTCAGTGAGGAGTGACAACAACAAAGCAGCAAGATGATCCACACTCTGACCGGCCTGAGCAACAGGAGCAACCTGGTCATGCTACAGCCCAGAATGAACAAAACCACACTAACCTGAGGGAGATCAAGGACATGCTCAGAATAATATGTACACGGCTGGACCAGTAGCCGTGAGTAGAAGAGATACAAAAGAAGGTTTATATATACATGTCTATAGTAAATTTGTATAATGTTTATGTATGTATATATGTATACTTAGTTGTTGGTGGGTTTGTGTTGCTCTAGAGGACTGTTAAGACTGTTGAATTTCTTAAATTTATTGAAAAAAAAAAAGAAAAAAAATGAAATCACTAACTATTACAATGTGGAACATACAAGGAATCAATTCATCCAGTTTTGGATACAAAACTAAAACCCTTGAATTTCAAAAAAACATATCAAATATAGACATTATCATACTACAAGAAACATGGCGCAGAACTGATGAAGTCACTCTCTGTCCCTCGGGTTACAGAGAAATATCTACATCCTCCAGAAAACATGAAGGAATCTCACGGGGGAGAGATTCAGGGGGCATTATAATCTGGCAAAAACTAGAAATTGATAAATATATCCAAACAATTAAAAAAGAAGAAAATCACATCTGGCTCAAAATCGACAAACATCTAAGCCAAACAGAAAGGGATATTTTCTTATGTGCCCTTTATATTCCTCCCTCTGAATCTCCATATTATAATGAAGACATCTTTGTAACTCTCCACAGTCAAGTGAACCACTTCCAGGCCCAGGGAAGTGTGTTGATCTGTGGGGATCTAAACACTAGGACAGGTCCATTACTCGACTACACCATTATCCATGGTGTAGTCGAGTAATGGACATTTTTGGACAAAGCTTTCCATAAAACATAGTCAACTTCCCAAGAAACAACTCAGATAACCAAATAAATAAAAATGGGAAACTTCTGATTGAACTCTGTCAAAGCCTCGGCCTGTACCTCGTCCACGGTAGGGTGAGAGGAGACTCTCTTGGAAGATACACCTATAGTTCATTTCATGGTTGCTCAAGAGTCGACTATATGATCACAGACATAGATCCATTGTCCTTCAGAGCATTCACAGTCAAACCTCTAACACCATCATCAGATCACAGCCAAATCACCTTGTATCTCAAAAGAACCAAAAACACCACCATACACTCACAGCCCAGTCAGCTGAATAACACGAGAGAACGCTACAGATGGACTCAAAAAAGCACAGAAAAATATCAGACAGCAATCAGACACCCAAAAATATGCACACTTATAAACAACTTTCTAAATAACTTTTATCCTCACAAAGGAGACGGTGTGAATCTGGCTGTGCAGAACATACATTACATTTTTGATTATTTGGCAACATTATCTAACCTCAAAAGCTCTAAGAATATTCGTGAAATCAATCAAGAGAATGAAAAATGGTTTGATTTTGACTGTAAAACTATGAGGAAAAAAATTTGACACCTATCAAATAAAAAACACAGAGACCCAAACAACACGGATCTACGCCATCAATACTGTGAGGAACTTAAACAATACAAACATACACTCAGAAAGAAGAGAGAACAGTACGTCCAAAATCAGCTCCAAAGTACTGAAGAAGCTCTAAATTCTAACAGTTTCTGGGACAATTGGCATTTTCTAAATAAAACCAACATGAGCGGCCAGTCAGAATGGAGACATCTGGAGAAATCATTTCAAACAACTTTACAGCAAAATACAAATGAATCCAGAACAAACCCAAATCTATGAAAAAATGATCAATATGGAACCATCAGTAAACATCAAACCCATTAGACTTCCCCATTACAGAAAAAGAACTGAGTGATAAAATCCAGGCCTTACAACATAAAAAAGCAAGTGGACCAGATGGCATTCTGAATGAAATGCTCAAAAATACTGACCACAAATTAAAACTGGCCATACTAAAACTGTTCAACTTGGTTCTGAGACTAAAGGAGTCATAACGTCCATCTTCAAGAGTGGAGACAAATTAGACCCAAACAATTCCAGAGGCATTTGTGTAAGCAGTAATCTGGGGAAGTTGTTCTGCAGCATCATCAATACGAGACTCATAGACTTCCTTACCGAGCGCCATGTCTTAAACACAAGTCCGATTGGATTCTGAGCAAATTACAGAACATCAGACCACATCTTTACACTGCACACTCTAACTGACAAATATATCAACCAAAACAAAACCAAAATATTTGCTTGCTTTGTAGATTTTCAGAAAGCTTTTGATTCAATTTGGCAACAAGGATTATTATATAAACTGATGGAAATTGGTACAGGGGGTAAAACATACAATATCATAAAAACAATGTACTCAAACAATAAATGTGCAATTAAAATTGGAAATAAACAAATTGAATTCTTCACTCAAGGGCGGGGCTTGAGGCAGGGCTGTCCACTATCACCAACCCTCTTCAATATATACATTAATGAACTGGCAAAATTATTAGAACCCTCGGTATGACCAAAATTGATCATGTCACTAATTACACATACCTCGGGCTGAAATTCAGGGCAAATGGAAATCTCAACCTGGCTGTGATTGAACTGAAGGAGAAAGCAAAAGGGCTTTCTATACCATTAAAAAATTTATTCCAGTTCAAATCCCAATTAGAATCTGGCTCAAAATATTCCAGTCAGTTCTAGAACCTATTGCACTGTATGGCAGTGAAGTCTGGGGTCCTCTCCTAAATCAGGAATTCAACAAATGGGACAAAAACCCAGTAGACGCCCTGCATGCAGAGTTCTGTAGGAGCATCCTCAGGGTACAGAGGAACACACCTAACACCACATGCAGGGCAGAATTAGGACAATACCCCTCTATTAATCCACATCGAGAAAAGAGCCATCAAATTCTGGAAACATCTGAAACTGAGTGACCCCGACTCTTATCATTTTAAAGCCCTTAAAAACCATGAAGCCAAAATTAAAATAAGCCCCCTTATTCAGCTGGTCCTGAGACTCCACAAACAAACTAATCTGACAGACTCAGTGACTGTACTCAGATACAGACTCAGTGACCACAGCCTGGCTATAGAGAGGGGCAGATACAGACTCAGTGACCACAGCCTGGCTATAGAGAGGGGCAGATACAGACTCAGTGACCACAGCCTGGCTATAGAGAGGGGCAGATACAGACTCAGTGACCACAGCCTGGCTATAGAGAGGGGCAGATACAGACTCAGTGACCACAGCCTGGCTATAGAGAGGGGCAGATACAGACTCAGTGACCACAGCCTGGCTATAGAGAGGGGCAGGAACAGACTCAGTGACCACAGCCTGGCCATAGAGAGGGGCAGATACAGACTCAGTGACCATAGCCTGGCCATAGAGAGGGGCAGATATAGACTCAGTGACCACAGCCGGGCTATAGAGAGGGCAGATACAAACTCAGTGACCACAGCCTGGCTATAGAGAGCGGCAGATACAGACTCAGTGACCACAGCCTGGCTATAGAGAGGGGCAAATACAGACTCAGTGACCACAGCCTGGCTATAGCGAGGGGCAGATACAGACTCAGTGACCACAGACTGGCTATAGAGAGGGGCAGGAACAGACTCAGTGACCATAGCCTGGCCATAGCGAGGGGCAGATACAGACTCAGTGACCACAGCCTGGCCATAGAGAGGGGCAGATACAGACTCAGTGACCACAGCCTGGCTATAGAGAGGGGCAGATACAGACTCAGTGACCACAGCCTGGCCATAGAGAGGGGCAGATACAGACTCAGTGACCACAGCCTGGCCATAGAGAGGGGCAGATACAGACTCAGTGACCACAGCCTGGCTATAGAGAGGGGCAGGAACAGACTCAGTGACCATAGCCTGGCCATAGAGAGGGGCAGATACAGACTCAGTGACCACAGCCTGGCTATAGAGAGGGGCAGATACAGACTCAGTGACCACAGCCTGGCTATAGAGAGGGGCAGATACAGACTCAGTGACCACAGCCTGGCTATAGAGAGGGGCAGATACAGACTCAGTGACCACAGCCTGGCTATAGAGAGGGGCAGATACAGACTCAGTGACCACAGCCTGGCCATAGAGAGGGGCAGATACAGACTCAGTGACCACAGCCTGGCTATAGAGAGGGGCAGATACAGACTCAGTGACCACAGCCTGGCCATAGAGAGGGGCAGTGTATGTGTATGTGGGTGTGTGTGTATGTGTGTGAGGAACAGCAGACTATCAGAATGAGACCTGAATACTAACACAGAGCCTCATCTCAAACCCAGTTAAGATAATACCTTACTCACTCCCTGACAAAGGGGCGGGGCTTCACTCTGGTCAGGCTCCAGTGGGCTTTATTTAGGAGGGGCAGTTTAGAAGAGAAAATGACAGAGAAGACATAGGAAAATATTGGATACTGTGTGGGCAGGACGTTATAGATACGGACGTTATAGATTTCCTACATGCCTAGAACTCTGAGGTGTTTCCCCATCAGATGCAGAACCCAATCCTAATCCAGTAAAATCTAACAAACACCCCTTTGTTTCTGGAGTGTGTGCTCTCGAGGGTTCTTCTGGTCTACTGTCCTAACACTACTGATGAGAATGCAGAATCATTTGTTCTTCTGTCCTTGTGAAAGTGTATTTAGAGGGAGGAGCTAACAGAAGATGTGAATGTGTATTTAGAGGGCGGAACTAACAGAAGATGTGAATGTGTATTTAGAGGGCGGAACTAACAGAAGATGTGAATGTGTATGTAGAGGGCGGAGCTAACAAGATGTGAATGTGTATGTAGAGGGCGGAGCTAACAAGATGTGAATGTGTATTTAGAGGGCGGAACTAACAGAAGATGTGATTGTGTATTTAGAAATACACATTTCACATTGCATTCTCATCAGTAGTGTTAGGACAGTAGACCAGAAGAACCCTCGAGAGCACACACTCCAGAAACAAAGGGGTGTTTGTTAGATTTTACTGGATTAGGATTGGGTTCTGCATCTGATGGGGAAACACCTCAGAGTTCTAGGCATGTAGGAAATCTATAACGTCCGTATCTATAACGTCCTGCCCACACAGTATCCAATATTTTCCTATGTCTTCTCTGTCATTTTCTCTTCTAAACTGCCCCTCCTAAATAAAGCCCACTGGAGCCTGACCAGAGTGAAGCCCCGCCCCTTTGTCAGGGAGTGAGTAAGGTATTATCTTAACTGGGTTTGAGATGAGGCTCTGTGTTAGTATTCAGGTCTCATTCTGATAGTCTGCTGTTCCTCACACACACATACACACACACCCACATACACACACACACCCCAACACACACCCACATACACACACACACACATACAGATAAACAGCTTCTTATCTCACGCAGAGAAAATTATTATTGCTCTCACCTTTATAATTACTTTGCCTGAACGTGTTCTATTACACACTGAAACTCACTATTTTAATAACTCTGTGTCCCTCAATGTCTAGACCCAGACCCAGTGTCCAGCATCATGCCCAGTGTCCACCATCATGCCCAGTATCCACCATCATGCCCAGTGTCCACCATCAGGTCCAGTATCCACCATCAGGCCCAGTATCCACCATAAGGCCCAGTATCCACCATCATGCACAGTGTCCACCATCATGCCCAGTATCCACCATCAGGTCCAGTATCCACCATCAGGCCCAGTATCCACCATCAGGCCCAGTATCCACCATCAGGCCCAGTATCCACCATCATGCCCAGTATCCACCATCATGCCCAGTATCCACCATCAGGCCCAGTATCCACCATCATGCCCAGTATCCACCATCATGCCCAGTATCCACCATCAGGCCCAGTATCCACCATCATGCCCAGTATCCACCATCATGCCCAGTATCCACCATCAGGTCCAGTATCCACCATCAGGCACAGTATCCACCATCATTCCCAGTATCCACCATCAGGCCCAGTATCCACCATCAGGTCCAGTATCCACCATCAGGCAC
>NC_080738.1:90000-97500 GCF_019097595.1 Hemibagrus wyckioides | reverse complement strand
ACCACATAAACACACAACACACACACACAAACATCACATAAACACACATACACACACAAAACAAATACACACACACTATTTTGTTGGTGAGGGTCAGAGTGACTGGAGTTTAATGGAGAATGGAGTGCTCTTAAAATGTGGCCTTACTCAGACATGTGACTTGAAAAACAGAAGGAAGGAAGGAAGGAAGGAAGGAAGGAAGGAAGGAAGGAAGGAAGAAGAACAGTGAGACATCAGTGAAATGTGAGAGAGAGAGAGAGA
Organism: Hemibagrus wyckioides; assembly: GCF_019097595.1. Lineage (NCBI taxonomy): Eukaryota > Metazoa > Chordata > Actinopteri > Siluriformes > Bagridae > Hemibagrus > Hemibagrus wyckioides. The sequence continues at coordinate 97,239 of NC_080738.1, read as the reverse complement.
GAGAGAGAGAGAGAGAGAGATTAGCATTTACATTTCTGGTGTTTAGCAGATCTCCTCATCCTGAGAGACTCAGAGAAAAGCCTTTTCTATCACACACACACACACCCACACTCACACACACACACACCCACACACACACCAACATACCCACACTCACACACACACACTCACACACCCACACACACACCCTCACACACCCACACACACACACCCTCACACACACACACACACCCTTATGCAGGTTCTCTACATTAGAGATGAAGAGCATGGGGAACGTGAGTACTGTAGGAAAAGAATTTTTTGGTAAAGAACCAAAGTGCAAATTAAAATGCTTGTGGAGGAAGTCGGTCTTTAATTACAGTCTTCATTCACTCTTCAATAAAATTCACTAATCAGCAGTTCGGAACTCTGTGAAGATGATGAAGATGATGAAGAGGAGAAGGAGGAGGAGGATAATGAGGAGGAGGAGGAGGAGGAGGAGGAGGAGGAGGCTGATGAGGAGGAGGAGGAGGAGGATGATGATGATGAGGAGGAGGAGGAGGATAATGAGGAGGAGGTGGAGGAGGAGGAGGAGGAGGAGGATGAGGATGATGAGGAGGAGGAGGAGGAGGATGAGGATGATGAGGAGGAGAATAAGGAGGAGGCTGATGAGGAGGAGGAGGAGGCTGATGAGGAGGAGGAGAATAAGGAGGAGGAGGAGGAGGAGGAGGAGGCTGATGAGGAGGATGATGAGGAGGAGGAGGATGAGGCTGATGAGGAGGAGAATAAGGAGGAGGAGGAGGAGGAGGAGGAGAATAAGGAGGAGGACAAGGTGGAGAAGGAGGCTGATGATGAGAAAGAGGAGGAGGAGGATGAAGATGAGGAGGAGGATGATGATGAGGAGGAGGAGGAGGAGGATGAGGATGAGGCTGATGAGGAGGAGGAGGAGGAGGATGATGAGGAGGAGAATGAGGAGGAGAATAAGGAGGAGGAGGAGGAGGAGGAGAATAAGGAGGAGGACAAGGTGGAGAAGGAGGCTGATGATGATGAGAAAGAGGAGGAGGAGGATGAAGATGAGGAGGAGGAGGAGGAGGAGTAGGAGGAGGTGGAGAAGGAGGATGACGATGATGATGAGAAAGAGGAGGAGGATGATGATGACGAGAAAGAGGAGGAGGATGAAGATGAGGAGGAGGAGGATGATGATGATGATGATGAGAAAGAGGAGGAGGATGAAGATGAGGAGGAGGAGGAGGAGGATCAGGATGATGAGGAGGAGGAAAAGGAGGAGGATGAGGTGGAGAAGGAGGATGATGATGATGAGAAAGAGGAGGAGGAGGATGAAGATGAGGAGGAGGAGGAGGAGGAGTAGGAGGAGGTGGAGAAGGAGGATGACGATGATGATGAGAAAGAGGAGGAGGATGATGATGACGAGAAAGAGGAGGAGGATGAAGATGAGGAGGAGGATGATGATGATGATGATGATGATGAGAAAGAGGAGGAGGATGAAGATGAGGAGGAGGAGGAGGAGGATCAGGATGATGAGGAGGAGGAAAAGGAGGAGGATGAGGTGGAGAAGGAGGATGATGATGAGGAGGAGGAGGACGAGGACGACTTGGAGGAGGAGAATGATGATGAGAAGTAGGAGGAGGAGGAGGATGAAGATGATGATGAGGAGGAGGAGGAGGATGATAAAGATGATGAGGAGGAGGAGGAGGAGGATGATAAAGATGATGATGAGGGGGAGGAGGAGGAGGAGGAGGAGGAGGATGATAAAGATGATGATGATGAGGAGGAGGAGGAGGAGGAGGAGGAGGATGATAAAGATGATGATGAGGAGGAGGAGGAGGACGATAAAGATGATGATGAGGAGGAGGAGGAGGAGGAGGATGATAAAGATGATGATGATGAGAAGGAGGAGGAGGATGAGGAGGAGGATGAGAAGGAGGAGGAGGAGGATGAGGATGAGGCTGATGATGAGGAGGAGGATGATGATGAGGAGGAGGAGGAGGAGGAGGAGGATGAGGAGGATGATGAGGATGAGGATGATGAGGAGGAGAATGAGGAGGAGAATAAGGAGGTGGAGAAGGAGGCTGATGATGATGAGAAAGAGGAGGAGGAAGATGAAGATGAGGAGGAGGAGGAGGAGGAGGATGAGAAAGAGGAGAAGGATGATGATGAAGATGATGATGAGGAGGAGGAGAATGAGGAGGAGGATGAGGTGGAGGAGGAGAATGATGATGATGAGAAGTAGGAGAGGGAGGATGATGAAGATGATGATGAGGAGGAGGATAAGGAAGAGGAGGAGGAGGAGGAGGAGAAGGAGGAGAATAAGGAGGAGAATGAGGTGGAGAAGGAGGATGATGATGAGAAAGAGGAGGAGGATGAAGATGAGGAGGAGGAGGAGGATGATGAGGAGGAGGAAAAGGAGGAGGACGAGGTGGAGAAGGAGGATGATGATGATGATGAGGAGGAGGAGGATGAAGATGAGGAGGAGGAGGAGGAGGACAAGGATGACTTGGAGGAGGAGAATGATGATGAGAAGTAGGAGGAGGAGGAGGATGAAGATGATGATGATGAGGAGGAGGAGGAGGAGGATGAAGATGATGATGATGAGGAGGAGGAGAAGGAGGATGATAAAGATGATGATGAGGAGGAGGAGGACGAGGATGATAAAGATGATGATGAGGAGGAGGAGGAGGAGGAGGAGGATGATAAAGATGATGAGGAGGAGGAGGATGATAAAGATGATGAGGAGGAGGAGAAGGAGGATGATAAAGATGATGATGATGAGGAGGAGGAGGAGGATGATAAAGATGATGATGATGAGGAGGAGGAGGAGGATAAAGATGATGATGATGAGAAGGAGGAAAAGGAGGAGGAGGAGGATGATAAAGATGATGATGATGAGAAGGAGGAGGAGGATGATAAAGATGATGATGAGGAGGAGGATGATAAAGATGATGATGATGAGGAGGAGGAGGATGATAAAGATGATGATGAGGAGGAGGATGATAAAGATGATGATGAGGAGGAGGAGGAGGATAAAGATGATGATGATGAGAAGGAGGAAAAGGAGGAGGAGGATGATAAAGATGATGATGATGAGAAGGAGGAGGAGGATGAAAAAGATGATGATGAGGAGGAGAAGGAGGATGATAAAGATGATGATGATGAGGAGGAGGAGGATGATAAAGATGATGATGATGAGGAGGAGGAGGAGGATAAAGATGATGATGATGAGAAGGAGGAGGAGGAGGAGGATGATAAAGATGATGATGAGGAGGAGGAGGATGATAAAGATGATGATGAGGAGGATGATAAAGATGATGATGATGAGGAGGAGGATGATAAAGATGATGATGAGGAGGAGGATGATAAAGATGATGATAAAGATGATGATGAGGAGGAGGAGGATGATAAAGATGATGATGATGATGAGGAGGATGATAAAGATGATGATGATGATAAAGATGATGATGATGAGGAGGAGGATGAGGAGAAGGAGGATGATAAAGATGATGATGATAAAGATGATGATGAGGAGGATGATAAAGATGATGATGATGAGGAGGAGGAGGATGATAAAGATGATGATGATGAGGAGGAGAAGGAGGATGATAAAGATGATGATGATGAGGAGGAGGAGGATGATAAAGATGATGATGATGAGGAGGAGGATGATAAAGATGATGATGATGAGGAGGAGGAGGAGGAGGATGATAAAGATGATGATGAGGAGGAGGAGGATGATAAAGATGATGATGAGGAGGATGATGAAGATGATGATGATGAGGAGGAGGATGATAAAGATGATGATGAGGAGGAGGATGATAAAGATGATGATGAGGAGGAGGAGGATGATAAAGATGATGATGAGGAGGAGGAGGATGATAAAGATGATGATGATGATGAGGAGGATGATAAAGATGATGATGATGATAAAGATGATGATGATGAGGAGGAGGATGAGGAGAAGGAGGATGATAAAGATGATGATGAGGAGGAGGAGGAGGATGATAAAGATGATGATGATAAAGATGATGATGAGGAGGATGATAAAGATGATGATGAGGAGGAGGATGATAAAGATGATGATGATGATAAAGATGATGATGATGAGGAGGAGGATGAGGAGAAGGAGGATGATAAAGATGATGATGATGAGGAGGAGGAGGATGATAAAGATGATGATGATAAAGATGATGATGAGGAGGATGATAAAGATGATGATGAGGAGGAGGATGATAAAGATGATGATGATGAGGAGAAGGAGGATGATAAAGATGATGATGAGGAGGAGGAGGAGGATGATAAAGATGATGATGAGGAGGAGGATGATAAAGATGATGATGAGGAGGAGGATGATAAAGATGATGATGATGAGGAGGAGGAGGATGATAAAGATGATGATGATAAAGATGATGATGAGGAGGATGATGATAAAGATGATGATGATGAGGAGAAGGAGGATGATGAAGATGATGATGAGGAGGAGGAGGAGGATGATAAAGATGATGATGAGGAGGAGGATGATAAAGATGATGATGAGGAGGAGGATGATAAAGATGATGATGATGAGGAGGAGGAGGATGATAAAGATGATGATGATGAGGAGGAGGATGAGGAGGAGGAGGAGGAGGATGATAAAGATGATGATGAGGAGGAGGATGATAAAGATGATGATGATGAGGAGAAGGAGGATGATAAAGATGATGATGAGGAGGAGGAGGAGGATGATAAAGATGATGATGATGGAGGAGGATGATAAAGATGATGATGAAGATGATGATTGATGAGGGATGAGGATGATAAAGATGATGATGAGGAGGAGGATGATAAAGATGATGATGAGGAGGAGGATGATAAAGATGATGATGAGGAGGAGGATGATAAAGATGATGATGATGAGGAGGAGGAGGATGATAAAGATGATGATGATGAGGAGGAGGATGATAAAGATGATGATGATGAGGAGGAGGAGGAGGATGATAAAGATGATGATGATGAGGAGGAGGAGGATGATAAAGATGATGATGAGGAGGAGGATGATAAAGATGATGAGGAGGAGGAGGATGATAAAGATGATGATGATGAGGAGGAGGAGGAGGATGATAAAGATGATGATGATGAGGAGGAGGAGGATGATAAAGATGATGATGAGGAGGAGGATGATAAAGATGATGATGATGATGAGGAGGAGGATGATAAAGATGATGATGAGGAGGAGGATGATAAAGATGATGATGAGGAGGAGGAGGAGGATGATAAAGATGATGAGGAGGAGGAGGATGGATGATAAAGATGATGATGATGAGGTGGAGGAGGATGATAAAGATGATGATGAGGAGGAGGAGGATGATAAAGAGGAGGATGATGATGATAAAGATGATGATGAGGAGGAGGAGGATGATAAAGATGATGATGAGGAGGAGGAGGATGATAAAGATGATGATGATGAGAAGGAGGAAAAGGAGGAGGAGGATGATAAAGATGATGATGAGAAGGAGGAGGAGGATGAAAAAGATGATGATGAGGAGGAGAAGGAGGATGATAAAGATGATGATGATGAGGAGGAGGATGATAAAGATGATGATGATGAGGAGGAGGAGGAGGAGGATGATAAAGATGATGATGAGGAGGAGGAGGATGATAAAGATGATGATGAGGAGGATGATAAAGATGATGATGATGAGGAGGAGGATGATAAAGATGATGATGAGGAGGAGATGATGAGGAGGAGATGATGATGAGGAGGAGGATGATAAAGATGATGATGATAAAGATGATGATGATGAGGAGGAGGAGGATGATAAAGATGATGATGATGAGGAGGAGGAGGATGATAAAGATGATGATGATGATAAAGATGATGATGATGAGGAGGAGGATGAGGAGAAGGAGGATGATAAAGATGATGATGAGGAGGAGGATGAAAAAGATGATGATGAGGAGGAGGAGGAGGATGATAAAGATGATGATGATGAGGAGGAGGATGATAAAGATGATGATGATGAGGAGGAGGAGGAGGATGATAAAGATGATGATGAGGAGGAGGAGGAGGATGATAAAGATGATGATGAGGAGGAGGAGGAGGAGGATGATAAAGATGATGATGAGGAGGATGATGAGGAGGATGATAAAGATGATGATGATGAGAGAAGAGGATGATAAAGATGATGATGATGGAGGAGGAGGAGGATGATAAAGATGATGATGATGAGGAGGAGGAGGAGGAGGATGATAAAGATGATGATGAGGAGGAGGATGATAAAGATGATGATGATGAGGAGGAGGAGGATAAAGATGATGATGAGGAGGAGGAGGAGGATAAAGATGATGATGAGGGAGGAGGATGATAAAGATGATGAGGAGGAGGATGATAAAGATGATGATGATGAGGAGGAGGAGGATGATAAAGATGATGATGATGAGGAGGAGGATGATAAAGATGATGATGATGAGGAGGAGGAGGAGGATGATAAAGATGATGATGATGAGGAGGAGGAGGATGATAAAGATGATGATGAGGAGGAGGATGATAAAGATGATGAGGAGGAGGAGGATGATAAAGATGATGATGATGAGGAGGAGGAGGATGATAAAGATGATGATGAGGAGGAGGATGATAAAGATGATGATGAGGAGGAGGATGATAAAGATGATGATGATGAGGAGGAGGAGGATGATAAAGATGATGATGATGAGGAGGATGATAAAGATGATGATGATGAGGAGGAGGATGAGGAGAAGGAGGATGATAAAGATGATGATGAGGAGGAGGATGATAAAGATGATGATGATGATAAAGATGATGATGATGAGGAGGAGGATGATAAAGATGATGATGATGAGGAGGAGGAGGATGATAAAGATGATGATGATAAAGATGATGATGAGGAGGAGGAGGAGGAGGATGATAAAGATGATGATGAGGAGGAGGATGATAAAGATGATGATGATGAGGAGAAGGAGGATGATAAAGATGATGATGAGGAGGAGGAGGAGGATGATAAAGATGATGATGATGAGGAGGAGGAGGATGATAAAGATGATGATGAGGAGGAGGATGATAAAGATGATGATGAGGAGGAGGATGATAAAGATGATGATGATGAGGAGGAGGAGGATGATAAAGATGATGATGATGAGGAGGAGGATGATAAAGATGATGATGATGAGGAGGAGGAGGAGGATGATAAAGATGATGATGATGAGGAGGAGGAGGATGATAAAGATGATGATGAGGAGGAGGATGATAAA
>NC_080738.1:77500-82500 GCF_019097595.1 Hemibagrus wyckioides | reverse complement strand
ATCTACATTCTGTGTTCATATCTACATTCTGTGTTCATTTCTACATTCTGTGTTCATATCTACATTCTGTGTTCATGTCTACATTCTGTGTTCATTTCTACATTCTGTGTTCATTTCTACATTCTGTGTTCATTTCTACATTGTATTCATTTCTACATTCTGTGTTCATATCTACATTCTGTGTTCATTTCTACATTCTATGTTCATATCTACATTGTGTGTTCATTTCTACATTGTGTTCATATCTACATTCTGTGTTCATTTCTACATTGTGTTCATTTCTACATTGTATTCATTTCTACATTCTGTGTTCATTTCTACATTTTGTTCATATCTACATTCTGTGTTCATTTCTACATTGTGTGCTTATTTCTACATTGTGTTCATATCTACATTCTGTGTTCATTTCTACATTGTGTTCATATCTACATTCTGTGTTCATATCTACATTCTATGTTCATATCTACATTCTATGTTCATTTCTACATTCTGTGTTCATATCTACATTCTGTGTTCATTTCTACATTCTGTGTTCATATCTACATTCTGTGTTCATATCTACATTCTGTGTTCATTTCTACATTGTGTTCATTTCTACATTTTGTTCATATCTACATTCTGTGTTCATATCTACATTCTGTGTTCATTTCTACATTCTGTGTTCATTTCTACATTGTATTCATTTCTACATTCTGTGTTCATATCTACATTCTGTGTTCATTTCTACATTCTATGTTCATATCTACATTGTGTGTTCATTTCTACATTGTGTTCATATCTACATTCTGTGTTCATTTCTACATTGTATTCATTTCTACATTCTGTGTTCATTTCTACATTTTGTTCATATCTACATTCTGTGTTCATTTCTACATTGTGTGCTTATTTCTACATTGTGTTCATATCTACATTCTGTGTTCATTTCTACATTGTGTTCATTTCTACATTGTGTTCATTTCTACATTCTATGTTCATATCTACATTCTATGTTCATTTCTACATTCTGTGTTCATATCTACATTCTGTGTTCATTTCTACATTCTGTGTTCATATCTACATTCTGTGTTCATATCTACATTCTGTGTTCATTTCTACATTCTGTTCATATCTACATTCTGTGTTCATATCTACATTCTGTGTTCATTTCTACATTCTGTGTTCATTTCTACATTCTGTGTTCATTTCTACATTCTGTGTTCATATCTACATTCTGGGTTCATATCTACATTCTGTGTTCATTTCTACATTCTATGTTCATATCTACATTATGTGTTCATTTCTACATTGTATTCATTTCTACATTCTGTGTTCATATCTACATTCTATGTTCATATCCACATTGTGTTCATATCTACATTCTATGTTCATATCTACATTCTGTGTTCATTTCTACATTCTGTGTTCATTTCTACATTCTGTGTTCATATCTACATTCTGTGTTCATTTCTACATTCTGTGTTCATTTCTACATTCTGTGTTCATTTCTACATTGTATTCATTTCTACATTCTGTGTTCATTTCTACATTTTGTTCATATCTACATTCTGTGTTCATTTCTACATTGTGTGCTTATTTCTACATTGTGTTCATATCTACATTCTGTGTTCATTTCTACATTGTGTTCATATCTACATTCTGTGTTCATTTCTACATTCTATGTTCATATCTACATTCTATGTTCATTTCTACATTCTGTGTTCATATCTACATTCTGTGTTCATTTCTACATTCTGTGTTCATATCTACATTCTGTGTTCATATCTACATTCTGTGTTCATTTCTACATTTTGTTCATATCTACATTCTGTGTTCATATCTACATTCTGTGTTCATTTCTACATTCTGTGTTCATTTCTACATTGTATTCATTTCTACATTCTGTGTTCATATCTACATTCTGGGTTCATATCTACATTCTGTGTTCATTTCTACATTCTATGTTCATATCTACATTATGTGTTCATTTCTACATTGTATTCATTTCTACATTCTGTGTTCATATCTACATTCTATGTTCATATCCACATTGTGTTCATATCTACATTCTATGTTCATATCTACATTCTGTGTTCATTTCTACATTCTGTGTTCATATCTACATTCTGTGTTCATGTCTACATTCTGTGTTCATTTCTACATTCTGTGTTCATTTCTACATTGTGTGCTTATTTCTACATTGTGTTCATTTCTACATTCTATGTTCATATCTACATTCTATGTTCATTTCTACATTCTGTGTTCATTTCTACATTCTGTGTTCATTTCTACATTGTATTCATTTCTACATTGTGTTCATTTCTACATTCTGTGTTCATTTCTACATTCTGTGTTCATTTCTACATTCTGTGTTCATATCTACATTGTGTTCATTTCTACATTGTGTTCATTTCTACATTCTGTGTTCATTTCTACATTGTGTTCATTTCTACATTCTGTGTTCATTTCTACATTGTATTCATTTCTACATTGTGTTCATTTCTACATTCTGTGTTCATTTCTACATTGTGTTCATTTCTACATTCTGTGTTCATTTCTACATTCTGTGTTCATTTCTACATTCTATGTTCATATCTACATTCTATGTTCATATCTACATTCTGTGTTCATATCTACATTCTGTGTTCATTTCTACATTCTATGTTCATATCTACATTCTGTGTTCATATCTACATTCTGTGTTCATGTCTACATTGTATTCATTTCTACATTCTGTGTTCATTTCTACATTGTGTTCATGTCTACATTCTGTGTTCATTTCTACATTCTATGTTCATATCTACATTCTGTGTTCATATCTACATTCTGTGTTCATTTCTACATTGTGTTCATTTCTACATTCTGTGTTCATTTCTACATTGTGTTCATTTCTACATTCTGTGTTCATATCTACATTGTGTTCATTTCTACATTGTGTTCATTTCTACATTCTGTGTTCATTTCTACATTCTATGTTCATATCTACATTCTATGTTCATATCCACATTGTGTTCATATCTACATTCTATGTTCATATCTACATTCTGTGTTCATTTCTACATTCTGTGTTCATTTCTACATTGTATTCATATCTACATTCTGTGTTCATATCTACATTCTATGTTCATTTCTACATTCTGTGTTCATATCTACATTCTGTGTTCATATCTACATTCTGTGTTCATTTCTACATTCTATGTTCATATCTACATTATGTGTTCATTTCTACATTGTATTCATTTCTACATTCTGTGTTCATATCTACATTCTATGTTCATATCCACATTGTGTTCATATCTACATTCTATGTTCATATCTACATTGTGTTCATTTCTACATTCTGTGTTCATGTCTACATTCTGTGTTCATGTCTACATTCTGTGTTCATTTCTACATTCTGTGTTCATTTCTACATTGTATTCATTCCTACATTGTGTTCATATCTACATTCTGTGTTCATTTCTACATTCTATGTTCATATCTACATTCTGTGTTCATTTCTACATTGTGTTCATTTCTACATTCTGTGTTCATATCTACATTCTGTGTTCATTTCTACATTGTGTTCATGTCTACATTCTGTGTTCATTTCTACATTCTATGTTCATATCTACATTCTGTGTTCATATCTACATTCTGTGTTCATTTCTACATTGTGTTCATTTCTACATTCTGTGTTCATATCTACATTGTGTTCATTTCTACATTGTGTTCATTTCTACATTCTGTGTTCATTTCTACATTCTATGTTCATATCTACATTGTGTTCATTTCTACATTGTGTTCATATCTACATTCTGTGTTCATTTCTACATTGTGTTCATTTCTACATTGTATTCATTTCTACATTCTGTGTTCATATCTACATTATGTGTTCATATCTACATTGTGTTCATTTCTACATTCTGTGTTCATATCTACATTGTCTTCATATCTACAATCTGTGTTCATTTCTACATTGTGTTCATATCTACATTCTTTGTTCATTTCTACATTGTGTTCATTTCTACATTCTGTTCATATCTACATTCTGTCTTCATTTCTACATCATGTGTTCATATCTACATTCTTTGTTCATATCTACATTATGTGTTCATATCTACAATCTGTGTTCATATCTACATTGTGTTCATATCTACATTCTGTGTTCATATCTACATTCTGTGTTCATATCTACATTCTGTGTTCATATCTACATTCTGTGTTCATTTCTACATTCTGTGTTCATTTCTACATTCTATGTTCATATCCACATTGTGTTCATATCTACATTCTATGTTCATATCTACATTGTGTTCATGTCTACATTCTGTGTTCATGTCTACATTCTGTGTTCATTTCTACATTGTGTTCATTTCTACATTGTGTTCATATCTACATTCTATGTTCATATCTACATTCTGTGTTCATTTCTACATTGTATTCATTTCTACATTCTGTGTTCATTTCTACATTCTGTGTTCATTTCTACATTGTATTCATATCTACATTCTGTGTTCATTTCTACATTGTATTCATATCTACATTCTGTGTTCATTTCTACATTCTGTGTTCATTTCTACATTGTGTTCATATCTACATTCTGTGTTTCTACATTGTGTTTATATCTACGTTGTGTTCCTTTCTATATTATGTGTTTATTTCTACATGATGTGTTCGTTTCTACATGATGCTCATTTCTACATTGTGTTTATTTCTACGTGTTCATTTTTACACGCGCTGATCATTTCTACACACCCTGATCATTTCTACCTGGCTTGTTTCTTTGCAGAAGATTACAGAGCTATTGCGTGAGGTGTGATTATCATTGAAAGACAGACAGTATAAAGATTCTTTACACACACTGTCAGAGCTTTAACAACTTCATAAACAAGTTTCACAGCAAAAACATTTTCTGTCTGTCTGTCTGTCTGTCTGTCTGTCTGCGTGTCAGGGCGGCTGTTGCTGGGAGGCTGGCATGCCATTGACCAGGCTGCAGTTACCGTGGGGACCACCTCCCCGACGACGCAGAAGGTGACAGGAGG
>NC_080738.1:65000-70000 GCF_019097595.1 Hemibagrus wyckioides | reverse complement strand
GTTCAACTTTAAACTTTTTTCCTTTTTAGTCCACGTGTCAGTATTTTGTGAGTGTGTACTTGTTCCTGTTTCTCCGGGAGCAGTAGTGTAGTGGTGGGGTGGAGTAGGGATGGCGTCTCACCTGAGTGTGGAGATGTGGAGACACCGTCTCTCTCACTCCATCACGCCATCAGGTGTGTTACTGATGTGAGAGTGTCAGTAGAAGACGTGCTTTTAGATATAGCTGAACGAGTGGGAAAAGAAAACATCGTCTCTGCTTCCTGAATGAACAAGGCAGTGGTGGTGTTCCTGAAGCAGGAGCAGTTGGTCAGTAAGCTGGTCTCGAGCGGACTTACGGTAAGTAGCGGTTATGTTCTGGTTCAGCCGTTAGCCTCACCCACCATCAGTGTGATTATTTCTAATGTCCCACCGTTTATTTCCGAGGCGGTGATTGAACGCGAGCTCTCCCGCTTCGGTAAGTTTGTTAGCGGGGTAAGAATGGTGCTGCTCGGCTGTAAGAGCCCGGCCCTGAGGCATGTGGTGTCGTTCAGGAGACAGGTTTATATGTTCCTGAAGTCTCCGACCCTGAACATGTCTTTCATGCTGTACGCGAGCTCGGGGGAGATGCGCTGCTTCGAGTACGGTAATGTCGGGCATGTGAAACTCTCCTGTCCCCATAGAGACGGGGCAGAGGGTGAAGCAGGTCCGAGTAACACAGAGGAACAGGTGAACTCCGGAAATGATGGAGCTATAACAGTGGAGCAGACCAGAAGTAAAGAAAATCAGGGAGAGGAAAGTGTGGAGGAGAATGTAAATGATGGAATCAAGGTTACTGAGATGGAAAAAGTGTGTGTAGCTGAGGAGGTTTCAGCTGCAGATGGTGTGTGTGATGGTATAAATTCTGAGGTGCAGGTGCCAGGGGTGAAGGGGTTAGGGTCTGCAGGTGAGAACAGTGTAGAGGCTGCAGGCTCAGACCCTGTTCCTGTAGTTAACCATGAAGGAAAAGCAGATATGGGATTGAGAAAACAACAAGGAGACCCAATGGATGATGATGATGATGATGATGGTGGTGCATTGTCAGATTTTTCAGATTTATCTGACATCTCTCACGTAGGTGATCAGGTGTATTCATTAGAAGAGATCAATGAGTTTCTGGACAAGACATTTGGTAAGGCAGTTGATGTGTGAAGCTTTTTTGAGGATGTAAAACAGTTTGAAAACTCAGTTCTGTACTGGCAGCAGAGGGTTGGAGAGGACAGACTGAGCCAACGAAAAAGATTTCACTTAAAAAAGATCTTAACCAAGTTAAGGAGGGGGAAAACCCCAATCAGACGAAAATTTAGTAAACAGGTCGAATGAAACCTGGATCATTCAGGGTGTCTTTCCTATCCTCGCTTTTCTTTCTGTCTCTTTTTCCCCTTTTTCAAACCCTTTTTATGGACATTATAAGGGTGGGCTCGCTAAATATAAATGGGGGACGGGATATGAGGAAAAGAGCACTGATCAAAGAATTTATTACCTTAAAGGGAGTAAATGTAATATTCTTACAGGAAACACACACTGATGAGGATGATGAGGTAGACTGGAAGAGATGGTGGGAAGGGGAATGCATTCTTAGTCATAGAACAAACTTAAGTGCAGGAGTAGCTGTCCTCTTCTCAAAAAAGTTAGATCTAAAATTATCCAATGTTGAAGTAGAAAAGAGTAGAATTTTAGTTATAAAAGCAGAAATTAAGGAGGTTAGCTTTGTGTTTATTAATGCTTATGCACCCAATAACTGTATAGAGTGGGCAGAGACTTTTAAAAGGTTAAAAAATGCATTAAGACAGTACAGGGAAGATGATGTTTGTGTGATAATGGGAGGAGACTGGAACTGCACACTTCTTTCTCATTTAGACAGAAATGGAGAGGAGCCACAACCACACACCAGCAGCATTCTTCTCAATATCATAAAAGAAACTGATTTATTGGATGTGTGGAGGAATAGAAATAAAACAGCTAAGCATTATACATGGGTAAAAATAGTGGATTCCAGGATTGCAGGTGCAAGACTGGATAGAATATATCTAAGTAAATTAGAAAACAACAGGGTAGTTAATGCAGCCATAGTCCCCAACGGGTTTTCTGACCATCAAATGGTCACTATAGATTTTAATGTCTCAAAACCACCATGTCCAAAATATTACTGGCATTTTAACACCAAGTTACTACAAGACAAGTCCTTCTGTGAAATATTCTGTAGGTTCTGGGAAATTTGGCGTTTGAGAAAGCAGCAGTCTGAGAGTCTGTCAGAGTGGTGGGAAGTGGGTAAAACCAATATTAGGGTTCTTTGTCAATAGTTTAGCCGTAATACCACTGGATTTTTAAAAAAGAACATAACACAGCTGGAAAAGGACATCAGCAAACTAGAACATTTAATTGAATGTAATGCTGGGGGTGTAAACATGGACTTAAAGGTGAAGAAGCTGGAACTGAAGGCTCTTTTAGAGGAACGTGTAAAAGGTGCTTTAATAAGAGCCAGAATATTTTCTGTAAAAGAAATGGATGCTCCAACCGCCTACTTTTTTAATCTTGCGCGTAAAACAGCACAGTAAAAGCGTATAGTTCACCTTCGTCAAGAAGATGGTACCATAACTTCAGATCCTGGGGAAATGAGAAGGATGGCTACCAACTTTTATGAAGAACTGTTTGGAAGGACCAAATGTGAGCCTGAGAGTATGGCTCAGCTTCTAAAGGAACTTCCTAAACTAAAACAAGAGGACAGAAATATGCTGGAGTCGAGAATAAATTTTGATGAACTATCGGAGGCAGTCCAGCTGCTTTCAACAGGGCGAGCCCTAGGACTTGATGGTCTACCAGCCGAATTTTACAAAGAATTTTGGGGTGTTTTAGGAAAAGACTTGTATGATGTTATCTATGAAAGCTTCGAGAAGGGTAAATTACCCAATAGCTGGCAGTGGGCAGAGCTGTCACTTTTACCAAAGAATGGAGAATTGGGGTTGCTGAAGAACTGGCGCCCTGTATCACTAATGTGTACAAACTACAAAATTCTTTCTAAATGTTTAGCTAACAGACTTAAAACATGCTTGAACCAGGTTTTGATACCAGGTCGCACTATTATGGACAATCTGTTTTTAATCAGGGATGCTGTTGATTTTTCTTTAAATAATGATCTTAATGTTGGCTTTTTATCTGTTGATCAAGAAAAGGCCTTTGATACCTTTGGTTTTGGAGAACACTTTATTTCATGGATTAAATAACTGTACACTGAGGCGTCGGTAATGCTGAAGATAGGGAGTGGGCTGAGCTGTCCAGTACCTGTAAAAAGGGGTATCCACCAGGGGTGTCCACTATCAGGACAGCTATATAGTATAGCAATTGAACCTCTACTCAGCAAATTAAGAAAACTTTTGAGAGGGATTTCTATACAAGGGGACTCCAAGGGTTCAAGTATCTCTGTATCAGCATACACTGATGATGACAGTTTTTTCACTAGTCAGGAAGATATCCAAACACTCTGTCAGGTCTTAGACATATATGAAAAGGCCTCATCTGCCAAAGTCAACTAGGCAAAGAGTGAGGGGTTTATAGTGGGTTCCTGGAAAAATGGGGGATCACCACAGCTTCCAGGGGGACTAAAATGGAGAATGGATGGGATCAAGGTTCTAGGTGTGTTTTTAGGTACAGAACAATACAGACAGAAGAACTGGGAGGGCATGCTGGAAAAGGTGCTCACTGGAAATGGCTATTACCAGAACTCCACCTATAGGGGTGGAGTCCTGGTTATAAACAACTTAGCTGCTTCCATGCTTTGGCACAAGCTGAACGTCCTAGAGCCACCAGAAGACCTGATCAAATCAGTCCAAAGACAATTTGTGGAGTTCTTTTGGACTGGGCAGCACTGGATTCCTGCATGTGCATTATACCTACCAGTACAGGAAGGAGGACAAAGCCTAGTGGACATAAAAAGCCAGATCATCACCTTTTGATTACAGGCAGCGCAGAGACTCTTATTTGAAAATGACCTCGGGTGGACTAACATAGCCTGCGCTCTACTTAGGAGAGCATCTGGTCTTGCCTATGACAAGCAGTTATTCCTACTCAGGCTCAAAGAGTTAAACCTGAACAGCCTGACACCATTATAACAGTCCATGCTAACAGCGTGGCAAGAGACATTTTCGGTGCACAGAGAAACGTCACACCCAGAAGACTGGATACTCAGCGAACCATTATTTCATAATCCCATGATAAATAGCAGGATCTTCTCCTCAGGCAGCATGAAGCACTGCTTGGTGGGAGCTGGATGCAACAAGATCAAACATCTCCGGGATGGAAACAGATGGAGAACAGCTGCATCACTTCAGCAGAACACAAGGATCCGGTCATTGTGGGTCCTAGACCAGGTACTGGAGGAGGTGAGAGCAGCTCTGCCTGGAACCTGCAGGAGGCTTTAGAAAGTCAGTCTTTACAAGGCTGCAGGAGCGACTACAATTTTCCTGCCATCAGTGTTTCAGCACTTGTACAGGAGAAAGACCAGGAGGATGGCGTCAGGAGAACTCTCTTCAAAACCCCAGAGCTGGGGAAGTTCAAGGACATAACAAAAAAAACATTGTATATTACTTGTGTGAAAGTGAACCACCAAAATGTCCTATGAAGAGTGAAGGTGTGGAAGTGGTCGGAGTTGTTTGGCCCAGATTTTGGAGGGTGCTGGAGGTCTCTGTACAAGCCTCCTTTTGAGAAACGTACAGTGGAGACTCCTCTATGGTGCAGTAGCAACAAACAGACACGTGGCACACTTGAATCCAGCAGTGGGGAGGGAATGTCCATGTTGTGGGGTTGAGGAGACAGTAGACCATTTGTTTATCCATTGTGCAAGATTAGAAGGTCTCTAACTTTTTACAGTCTTGTTTTGAAGGTCTGAGTTAAACGTTTTCCCATAGATGGTTCATTAGTGGCCCCAGATATAAATATCATGAAAGGAAAAAGAAGTGTCTATTAAACTATCTGGTGGGATCGGCGAA
>NC_080738.1:5000-60000 GCF_019097595.1 Hemibagrus wyckioides | reverse complement strand
TAGGATGTAGGATAAAGAGTGTAGGGTATAGGGTATAAAGTGTAGAGTATAGGGTGTAGAGTATAAAGTGTAGGCTATAGGGTGTAAGGTATAAAGTGTAGGGTATAAAGTGTAGGGTGTAGGGTACAGAGTGTAGAGTATAGGGTATAGTGTAGGGTATAGAGTCTAGGATATAGGGTGTAAGGTATAAAGCGTAGGGTGTAGGGTATAGGGTAAAAGTGTAGGGTATAGGGTGCAAGGTATAAAATGTAGGGTATAGAGTGTAGGGTATAGGGTGCAAGGTATAAAATGTAGGGTATAGAGTGTAGGGTATAGGGTGTAGGGTATAAAGTGTAGGGTATAGGGTGTAGGGTATAAAGTATAGGGTGTAGGGTATAGGATGTAAAGTATAAAGTGTAGGGTATAAAGTGTAGGATATAGGGTGTAAGGTATAAAGTGTAGGGTATAGAGTGTAGGGCATAGGGTGTAAAGTATAAAGTGTAGGATATAAAGTGTAGGATATAGAGTGTAGGGCATAGGGTGTAAAGTATAAAGTGTAGGGTATAGGGTGTAGGGTATAGGATGTAAAGTATAAAGTGTAGGGTATAGGGTGTAGGATGTAAAGTATAAAGTGTAGGGTATAGGATGTAGGGTATAGGATGTAAGGTATAAAGTGTAGGGTATAGGGTGTAGGGCATAGGGTGTAAAGTATAAAGTGTAGGGTTTAGGGTGTAGGGTATAGGATGTAAGGTATAAAGTGTAGGGTATAGAGTGTAGGGTATAGGATGTAGGGTATAAAGTGTAGGGTATAGGGTGTAGCGTATAAAGTGTAGGGTATAGGATGTAAGGTATAAAGTGTAGAGTATGAAGTGTAGGGTATAAGGTGTAGGGTATAAGGTGTAGGGTATAAGGTGTAGGGTATAAAGTGTAGGGTATAAAGTGTGGAGGATAAAGTGTAGAGTATAGGATGTAGGGTATAGGATGTAGGGTATAAGGTGTAGGGTATGGAGTGTAAAGTATAAAGTGTAGGGTATAAAGTGTAGAGTATAAAGTGTAGGGTATAAAGTGTAGAGTATAAAGTATAGGGTATAAAGTGTAGGGTATAAGGTGTAGGGTATAAGGTGTAGGGTATAAGGTGTAGGGTATAAGGTGTAGGGTATAAAGTGTGGAGTATAAAGTGTGGAGTATAAAGTGTGGAGTATAAAGTGTGGAGTATAAAGTGTGGAGTATAAAGTGTGGAGTATAAAGTGTAGAGTATAAAGTGTAGAGTATAAAGTGTAGAGTATAAAGTGTGGAGTATAAAGTGTGGAGTATAGGATGTAGGGTATAAAGTGTAGGGTATAAAGTGTAGAGTATAAAGTGTGGAGTATAAAGTGTGGAGTATAAAGTGTGGAGTATAAAGTGTGGAGTATAAAGTGTGGAGTATAAAGTGTAGAGTATAAAGTGTGGAGTATAAAGTGTAGAGTATAAAGTGTGGAGTATAAAGTGTGGAGTATAGGATGTAGGGTATAAAGTGTAGAGTATAAAGTGTGGAGTATAAAGTGTAGAGTATAAAGTGTGGAGTATAAAGTGTAGAGTATAAAGTGTGGAGTATAAAGTGTGGAGTATAAAGTGTGGAGTATAGGATGTAGGGTATAAAGTGTGGAGTATAAAGTGTAGGGTATAAAGTGTAGGGTATAAAGTGTAGGGTATAAAGTGTGGAGTATAAAGTGTGGAGTATAAAGTGTGGAGTATAAATTGTGGAGTATAGGATGTAGGGTATAAAGTGTAGAGTATAAAGTGTGGAGTATAAAGTGTAGAGTATAAAGTGTAGAGTATAAAGTGTGGAGTATAAAGTGTAGAGTATAAAGTGTGGAGTATAAAGTGTAGAGTATAAAGTGTAGAGTATAAAGTGTGGAGTATAGGATGTAGGGTATAAAGTGTGGAGTATAAAGTGTAGGGTATAAAGTGTAGGGTATAAAGTGTAGGGTATAAAGTGTAGGGTATAAAGTGTAGGGTATAAAGTGTGGAGTATAGGATGTAGGGTATAAAGTGTGGAGTATAAAGTGTAGGGTATAAAGTGTAGGGTATAAAGTGTAGGGTATAAAGTGTGGAGTATAGGATGTAGGGTATAAAGTGTGGAGTATAAAGTGTAGGGTATAAACTGTAGGGTATAAAGTGTAGGGTATAAAGTGTAGGGTATAAAGTGTGGAGTATAAAGTGTGGAGTATAAAGTGTGGAGTATAAATTGTGGAGTATAGGATGTAGGGTATAAAGTGTAGGGTATAAAGTGTAGAGTATAAAGTATAGTTTATAAAGTGTGGAGTATAAAGTGTGGAGTATAAATTGTGGAGTATAGGATGTAGGGTACAAAGTGTAGAGTATAAAGTGTGGAGTATAGGATGTAGGGTATAAAGTGTAGAGTATAAAGTGTGGAGTATAGGATGTAGGGTATAAAGTGTAGAGTATAAAGTGTGGAGTATAGGATGTAGGGTATAAAGTGTAGAGTATAAAGTGTGGAGTATAGGATGTAGGGTATAAAGTGTAGAGTATAAAGTGTGGAGTATAGGATGTAGGGTATAAAGTGTAGAGTATAAAGTGTGGAGTATAGGATGTAGGGTATAAAGTGTAGAGTATAAAGTGTGGAGTATAAAGTGTAGAGTATAAAGTGTAGAGTATAAAGTGTGGAGTATAAAGTGTAGAGTATAAAGTGTGGAGTATAGGATGTAGGGTATAAAGTGTAGAGTATCAAGTGTGGAGTATAAAGTGTAGAGTATAAAGTGTAGAGTATAAAGTGTAGAGTATAAAGTGTAGAGTATAAAGTGTGGAGTATAAAGTGTGGAGTATAAAGTGTGGAGTATAAATTGTGGAGTATAGGATGTAGGGTACAAAGTGTAGAGTATAAAGTGTGGAGTATAGGATGTAGGGTATAAAGTGTAGAGTATAAAGTGTGGAGTATAGGATGTAGGGTATAAAGTGTAGAGTATAAAGTGTGGAGTATAGGATGTAGGGTATAAAGTGTAGAGTATAAAGTGTGGAGTATAGGATGTAGGGTATAAAGTGTAGAGTATAAAGTGTGGAGTATAGGATGTAGGGTATAAAGTGTAGAGTATAAAGTGTGGAGTATAGGATGTAGGGTATAAAGTGTAGGTTATAGGGTGTAGGGTATAAAGTGTAGAGTATAAAGTGTAGAGTATAAAGTGTAGAGTATAAAGTGTGGAGTATAAAGTGTAGAGTATAAAGTGTGGAGTATAGGATGTAGGGTATAAAGTGTAGAGTATCAAGTGTGGAGTATAAAGTGTAGAGTATAAAGTGTAGAGTATAAAGTGTAGAGTATAAAGTGTGGAGTATAAAGTGTGGAGTATAAAGTGTGGAGTATAAAGTGTAGGGTATAAAGTGTAGGGTATAAAGTGTAGGGTATAGGATGTAGGGTATAAAGTGTAGGTTATAGGGTGTAGGGTATAAAGTGTAGAGTATAAAGTGTGGAGTATAAAGTGTAGAGTATAAAGTGTAGAGTATAAAGTGTGGAGTATAAAGTGTGGAGTATAAAGTGTAGAGTATAAAGTGTGGAGTATAGGATGTAGGGTATAAAGTGTAGAGTATAAAGTGTGGAGTATAAAGTGTAGAGTATAAAGTGTAGAGTATAAAGTGTGGAGTATAAAGTGTGGAGTATAAAGTGTGGAGTATAAAGTGTAGAGTATGAAGTGTGGAGTATAGGATGTAGGGTATAAAGTGTAGAGTATAAAGTGTGGAGTATAAAGTGTAGAGTATAAAGTGTAGGGTATAAAGTGTAGGTTATAGGGTGTAGGGTATAAGGTGTAGGTTATAGGGTGTAGGGTATAAGGTGTAGGGTATAAAGTGTGGAGTATAAAGTGTGGAGTATAAAGTGTGGAGCATAAAGTGTGGAGCATAAAGTGTGGAGCATAAGGTGTAGGGTATAAAGTGTAGGTTATAGGATGTAGGGTATAAAGTGTAGGGTATAAAGTGTAGGGTATAGGGTGTAAGGTATAAAGTGTAGGGTATAGGGTATAGGGTGTAGGGTATAAAGTGTAGGGTATAGGGTGTAGGGTATAAAGTGTAGGGTATAGGGTGTAGGGTGTAAGGTATAAAGTGTAGGGTATAGGGTGTAAGGTATAAAGTGTAGGGTATAAAGTGTAAGGTATAAAGTGTAGGGTATAAAGTGTAGGGTATAGGGTGTAGGGTGTAAGGTATAAAGTGTAGGGTATAAAGTGTAGGGTATAGGGTGTAGGGTGTAAGGTATAAAGTGTAAGGTATAAAGTGTAGGGTATAAAGTGTAGGGTATAGGGTGTAGGGTGTAAGGTGTAGGGTATAAGGTGTAGGGTATAAGGTGTGGAGTATAAAGTGTAGGTTATAGGATGTAGGGTATAAAGTGTAGGGTATAAGGTGTAGGGTATAAAGTGTAGGGTATAAAGTGTAGGGTATAGGGTGTAGGGTGTAAGGTATAAAGTGTAGGGTATAGGGTGTAGGGTATAAAGTGTAGGGTATAGGGTGTAGGGTGTAAGGTATAAAGTGTAGGGTATAGGGTGTAGGGTGTAAGGTATAAAGTGTAGGGTATAAAGTGTAGGGTATAGGGTATAGGGTGTAGGGTATAGGGTGTAGGGTGTAAGGTATAAAGTGTAGGGTATAGGGTGTAAGGTATAAAGTGTAGGGTATAAAGTGTAGGGTATAGGGTATAGGGTGTAGGGTATAAAGTGAAGGGTATAGGGTGTAGGGTGTAAGGTATAAAGTGTAGGGTATAGGGTGTAGGGTGTAAGGTATAAAGTGTAGGGTATAAAGTGTAGGGTATAGGGTGTAAGGTATAAAGTGTAGGGTATAGGGTGTAGGGTATAAAGTGTAGGGTATAGGGTATAGGGTGTAGGGTATAAAGTGTAGGGTATAGGGTGTAGGGTGTAAGGTATAAAGTGTAGGGTATAAAGTGTAGGGTATAGGGTATAGGGTGTAGGGTATAAAGTGTAGGGTATAAAGTGTAGGGTATAGGGTGTAGGGTGTAAGGTATAAAGTGTAGGGTATAGGGTGTAAGGTATAAAGTGTAGGGTATAAAGTGTAGGGTATAGGGTATAGGGTGTAGGGTATAAAGTGAAGGGTATAGGGTGTAAGGTATAAAGTATAGGGTATAGGGTGTAGGGTGTAAGGTATAAAGTGTAGGGTATAAAGTGTAGGGTATAGGGTGTAAGGTATAAAGTGTAGGGTATAGGGTGTAGGGTGTAAGGTATAAAGTGTAGGGTATAGGGTATATGGTGTAGGGTGTAAGGTATAAAGTGTAGGGTATAGGGTATAGGGTGTAGGGTATAAAGTGTAGGGTATAGGGTGTAGGGTGTAAGGTATAAAGTGTAGGGTATAGGGTGTAAGGTATAAAGTGTAGGGTATAAAGTGTAGGGTATAAAGTGTAGGGTATAAAGTGTAGGGTATAAAGTGTAGGGTATAGGGTATAGGGTGTAGGGTATAGGGTGTAGGGTATAGGGTGTAGGGTGTAAGGTATAAAGTGTAGGGTATAGGGTGTAGGGTGTAAGGTATAAAGTGTAGGGTATAGGGTGTAGGGTGTAAGGTATAAAGTGTAGGGTATAGGGTATAGGGTGTAGGGTATAAAGTGTAGGGTATAGGGTGTAAGGTATAAAGTGTAGGGTATAGGGTATAAAGTGTAGGGTATAGGGTATAAAGTGTAGGATATAGGGTGTAAGGTATAAAGTGTAGGGTATAGGGTGTAGGGTGTAAGGTATAAAGTGTAGGGTATAAAGTGTAGGGTATAGGGTGTAAGGTATAAAGTGTAGGGTATAGGGTATAGGGTGCAGGGTATAAAGTGTAGGGTATAAAGTGTAGGGTGTAAGGTATAAAGTGTAGGGTATAAAGTGTAGGGTATAAAGTGTAGGGTATAGGGTGTAGGGTATAAAGTGTAGGGTATAAAGTGTAGGGTATAAAGTGTAAGGTATAAAGTGTAGGATATAAAGTGTAGGGTATAAAGTGTAGGGTATAGGGTGTAGGGTATAAAGTGTAGGGTATAAAGTGTAGGGTGTAGGGTGTAAGGTATAAAGTGTAGGGTATAGGGTGTAAGGTATAAAGTGTAGGGTATAAAGTGTAGGGTATAAAGTGTAGGGTATAGGGTGTAAGGTATAAAGTGTAGGGTATAGGGTGTAGGGTGTAAGGTATAAAGTGTAGGGTATAAAGTGTAGGGTATAAAGTGTAGGGTATAAAGTGTAGGGTATAAAGTGTAGGGTATAAAGTGTAGGGTATAGGGTGTAAGGCATAAAGTGTAGGGTATAAAGTGTAGGGTATAAAGTGTAGGGTATAGGGTGTAGGGTATAAAGTGTAGGGTATAAAGTGTAGGGTATAAAGTGTAGGGTATAAAGTGTAGGGTATAAAGTGTAGGGTATAAAGTGTAGGGTATAAAGTGTAGGGTATAGGGTGTAGGGTATAAAGTGTAGGGTATAAAGTGTAGGGTATAGGGTGTAGGGTGTAAGGTATAAAGTGTAGGGTATAGGGTGTAGGGTGTAAGGTATAAAGTGTAGGGTATAAAGTGTAGGGTATAGGGTGTAGGGTGTAAGGTATAAAGTGTAGGGTATAGGGTGTAGGGTGTAAGGTATAAAGTGTAGGGTATAGGGTGTAGGGTGTAAGGTATAAAGTGTAGGATATAGGGTGTAGGGTGTAAGGTATAAAGTGTAGGGTATAGGGTGTAGGGTGTAAGGTATAAAGTGTAGGGTATAGGGTGTAGGGTGTAAGGTATAAAGTGTAGGGTATAGGGTATAGGGTGTAGGGTATAAAGTGTAGGGTATAGGGTGTAAGGTATAAAGTGTAGGGTATAGGGTATAAAGTGTAGGGTATAGGGTATAAAGTGTAGGGTATAGGGTGTAGGGTGTAGGGTATAAAGTGTAGGATATAGGGTGTAAGGTATAAAGTGTAGGGTATAGGGTGTAGGGTGTAAGGTATAAAGTGTAGGGTATAAAGTGTAGGGTATAAAGTGTAGGGTATAGGGTGTAAGGTATAAAGTGTAGGGTATAGGGTATAGGGTGCAGGGTATAAAGTGTAGGGTATAAAGTGTAGGGTGTAAGGTATAAAGTGTAGGGTATAAAGTGTAGGGTATAAAGTGTAGGGTATAGGGTGTAGGGTATAAAGTGTAGGATATAAAGTGTAGGGTATGAAGTGTAAGGTATAAAGTGTAGGATATAAAGTGTAGGGTATAAAGTGTAGGGTATAAAGTGTAGGGTATAGGGTGTAGGGTATAAAGTGTAGGGTATAAAGTGTAGGGTGTAGGGTGTAAGGTATAAAGTGTAGGGTATAGGGTGTAGGGTGCAGGGTATAAAGTGAAGGGTATAGGGTGTAAGGTATAAAGTGTAGGGTATAGGGTGTAGGGTGTAGGGTATAAAGTGAAGGGTATAGGGTGTAAGGTATAAAGTGTAGGGTATAGGGTGTAGGGTGTAAGGTATAAAGTGTAGGGTATAAAGTGTAGGGTATAGGGTGTAAGGTATAAAGTGTAGGGTATAGGGTGTAGGGTGTAAGGTATAAAGTGTAGGGTATAGGGTATAGGGTGTAGGGTATAAAGTGAAGGGTATAGGGTGTAAGGTATAAAGTGTAGGGTATAGGGTGTAGGGTGTAAGGTATAAAGTGTAGGGTATAAAGTGTAGGGTATAGGGTGTAAGGTATAAAGTGTAGGGTATAGGGTGTAGGGTGTAAGGTATAAAGTGTAGGGTATAGGGTGTAGGGTGTAAGGTATAAAGTGTAGGGTATAGGGTGTAGGGTGTAAGGTATAAAGTGTAGGGTATAAAGTGTAGGGTATAGGGTGTAGGGTGTAAGGTATAAAGTGTAGGGTATAGGGTATAGGGTGTAGGGTATAAAGTGTAGGGTATAGGGTGTAGGGTGTAAGGTATAAAGTGTAGGGTATAGGGTGTAGGGTGTAAGGTATAAAGTGTAGGGTATAGGGTATAGGGTGTAGGGTATACTGCAGACTATCCCCACCCATTCCCCAGACAAGCACCACCCACTAGAAAAACTTGTGTATAAATGGGAATGTGTATCCTCTGTTTGTGTGATGACCTATTACAGGTGGTGTGTACACACACACACACACACCCTCAGCATCTGTGTGTGAGAGAGGCTTCAGATCCAACATCAGCTCCATCTGCTCTCCAGCTCCCCATTATACACATCACTCTGTGTGTGTGTGTGTCAGAGGCAGTTACGGTGACAGACTGCAGTTGAGGAACAGCCCAATGACTTCCAATTCTCTGCTTTACTAACTTCACTCCTCATTTTCTCTCTCTCACACACACACACACACACACACACACACACACACACACACACACACACACAGTTCTGTTGACTGTATTTCAGTGCAGTTACTCTGTGATGTGAAGATAATAAATATTTTAAAATGAATACCCCAGCTCTACCCCACCTGAACCTTACACACTAACTAACATGACAATACTGACACGTTGTCATGGTAACACTGTGTGGGTCATTAAGACAGTGTTCAATGTGGCTGTGTTTTAATCTTTTAATCAGAGGTGTGTCACTCTGTGGGTTTGACGCAAAAGGTTTTTGGTTGTGGGGGGGGGGGGGGGGGGTATTCAATAATTTTGTATAAAATTGAAACATGTCCAGAAATTCAGGATCTCCCATTGTGTATGTTTATAGAAGCATTTTCATGACGGGGGCCAGTACTTCTGGAGCCGAGTACAGGACTGAGTTACAGAGAGCAGAATTACAGCACACACACGCACACCTTTTGATTCTAAACATGAAACAGTATGAGATTGGATCTCCAGTCGCCGGAGCACTGAATCCATTTTCTCTCTCTCTCTTCCATTTATCCATCTCACACACACACGAGAGAAAGATTAAAAATATAATCACTTTTCTCACCTGTATTTCACGACTCAGTTGCTGTTTGTCTCTCTCACACACACTCCTAATTATGCGAGTGGCTCAGTGAGGCTGAATAAAAAGTACACTACTGGTACAAACTCCAGTTCCAGGCAGAATGTGAACCTTCATGTCAGTCTTTACTTCTCCTCTCTGAGACTCTCACCTGCCTCAGTTTTGTCTCTTTCCCTCCTCTCTTTTTATCTTTTCACTGCTCTGTTTTTCATCTTCATCTTCTGAGCATGGAGTTTTGTCTCCCTCTAGTGGCAGGAACACACATGCGCAGTGCATTAGCTCACATCAGTGTAAAGATCATCACGTGACTGTCATAACATTATTCACTTTATACACAGTGTAAGGTTTTGGGACACCACCCGAGTTTGGTGTGGAGGAACTGGACTGTCCTGCACAGAGTCCTGACCTCAACCCCATAGAACACCTTTGGGATGAATTAGAGTGGAGACTGTGAGACAGACCAAAAGTTTTGGGACGCCTGCCTTTACCTACACATGAATGTAATATGGAGTTGCCCCGCCCTTTACAGCTATAACAGATTCAGCTCTTCTGGAAGGCTTTCCACAAGGTTTAGGAGTGTGTTTATGGGAATTTCTGACTGTTCCTCTAGAAGCGCATTTGTGAGGTCAGACACTGATGTTGGACGAGAAGGTCTGTCTCACAGTCTCCACTCTAATTCATCCCAAAGGTGTTCTATGGGGTTGAGGTCAGGACTCTGTGCAGGACAGTCAAGTTCCTCCACACCAGACTCACTCATCCATGACTTTATGGACCTTGCTTTGGTCACTGGTGTACAGTCATGTTGGAACAGGAAGGGGTCATCCCCAAACTGTTCCCACAAAGAGCATGAAATTGTCCAAAATGTCTTGGTATGAAGCTGAAGCATTAAGAGTTCCTTTCACTGGAACTAACTAATGATTTGGAGGGGTGTCCCAATACTTTTGGCAATTCCGTGTACATTATATACCTGAACATCACACACATGTTCCACATCCTCACACTAAGGTTTTTGGTTTATTCTGTAAACTACTGAAACGTTCCCCAGGTGCAGTGTTCTCAGATGGTAGATGATGAAGTAAACAGATTTATTTGCAAACAGCAGTGTGAATGTGTAAAGTGAGGAAGAGTTCAGGAATCAGTTTAGTTTGGATCCTGAAGATCCTCACTGATCCTCCACCAGATTCCACAGGAGGTGAGAGACATGGGCTTGTCCAGGATTTTAACGGATTTATATTTGCATGATTTTATCGTGCGTTTTCCATCTCTCACTTTACTCGACTATTTCATCGATTCACTTCCTGTTATAATGACGGGACATCTTCAGCTGAACAAATGGTTTTAGAGGAACGTTCCAGATCCATCCTCTCCCTTCACTGTTCTAATCAGCTCCAGTCTTCTGGAAGGTTCTCCACTAGACGTTGGAGTGTGTCTGTGGGGATTAGTGGTCATTCAGCTACAGCAGAATTAGTGAGATCAGACTCTGGTGTTGTGAGAGTGAGGAGGTCTGGGGGTCAGGCTCTGTGCAGGGCACTCCAGTTCTTCACTCCAACCTTCTCCTCCACACCATGTCATGGTCATGCTGGAGCAGGGACTGGACTCTGAGGTCCAGTTAAACTGTAAAGCCACACACACACACACACACACACCTGTGAGACTCATGGGAACAGGGGGTCACTTTACTGTTGACCTCTCAGCATAATGACCGCAGAGAAATGAGTGAGAATTCCAGAGGTGTGGTCAGTTCAGTCGTTTATAATTCAGTAAAATCTACTGGAATACAGAGTACAACAAAATAGAGTGTACAATTCTAATGTTCAATATACAAACACCATCATCAGAGCATACTGCTGCCCCAGACCTAGGACACACACACACACACACACACACACACACAGTAGATGAGGGGAAAAAAGGAAGATGGTGAACAGCTTGTTGAACTTTAACCTTTAAAACAGCATCAAGTGTGAGGAGCTGTCTGTAATACTGCGTTTGGTACAAAACACACACACACACACACACACACACACACACACACAGAGCTTAACACTCCACTGAAGTAATAATAATAATAATAATAATAAACATGAGTTTTGTGAGCAGGACTCAAACTCTCCCTCACACACACACACACACACACACACACACACACACACACACACACACTCCCTGTTCCTCACTTCCTCTTCTTTCCTCGTTCCCTTTTTTTTCCTCTCCCCCGTCCTGAGCCCCACTCAGTCCATTCCCTCCATCCTGTGACATCATCACAGTGACAGTCCAAACTTAAATGCTGGTTTTGGATCACAAATACCCCCCAAAAAAAGGATCAACTCTCTGTACAGGTATAAAAGTTTGTATGTACACACACACACACACACACACACCTCTGTGCTGTGTGTAGAGTCAGTATGTCCACATGTGTCCTTTGTAGTGTTCTTCCTCTCTGTAGTGTCCTTCACTGCGGCCTCACACTGGTCCCTGAAACAGTCTGACTGACCGCTCAGTCTGTGTGTGTTCCCCATGAACATCTCCTTTTTAGCTCAACATCTCTGTGCTGCTAACTTCCTGTCTATGCACCTCCAATTCCTGTTTGCCTGGTGTGTGTGTGTGTGTGTGTGGGTGTGACATATATATATATATATATATGTGAGAGAGACAGAGAGGAGGAGACTGCTTCCACCTTTAGCTGTGTGTGTAAGCAGTGACTTCCTGTGTGTGTGCCTCCACTTCCTGTTGGAGAAGTTCTGTGTGTGTCATGTGACTGTCAGACTGTATATGGATCTGCACAGGGAGCTGAGTGGTGGGGGCGGAGCTGTGTGTGTGTGAGTGGGCAGGGTCTGTGCCAGGGGGCAGGGCGAGAGTAATAGGTGTGATGGTGATGATTTTGGCGAGCTGTAGCGTGATCTTATCACTGTTCTCCACTGCCGGGACCGTTTGGATCAGAACCTTAGAGGTGGAGGCTCCGGTTGCCGTGGTAACGCTGGAGGGAGGTGGGGATGCCGTTGGCATGGCAACCGGTGAGATCTTCTGACCTAGGGGCGTCGTCATGACAACAGGGACTTGCATAGCAACTCGGACAGTCCTGCAGATGGAGAAGAGATTTCAAAAACACACACACACACAAACAGTAATCACACAGTATACACACACAGAGAAAACACACACACACAGTATACACACACAGAGAAAACACACACACACAGTATACACACACAGAGAAAACACACACACACACACAGTATACACACACAGAGAAAACACACACACACAGTATACACACACAGAGAAAACACACACACACACAGTATACACACACAGAGAAAACACACACACACACAGTATACACACACAGAGAAAACACACACACACAGTATACACACACAGAGAAAACACACACACACACAGTATACACACACAGAGAAAACACACACACACACAGTATACACACACAGAGAAAACACACACACACAGTATACACACACAGAGAAAACACACACACACACAGTATACACACACAGAGAAAACACACACACACAGTATACACACACAGAGAAAACACACACACACAGTATACACACACAGAGAAAACACACACACACACAGTATACACACACAGAGAAAACACACACACACAGTATACACACACAGAAAACACACACACACAGTATACACACACAGAGAAAACACACACACACACAGTATACACACACAGAGAAAACACACACACACAGTATACACACACAGAGAAAACACACACACACAGTATACACACACAGAGAAAACACACACACACAGTATACACACACAGAGAAAACACACACACACACAGTATACACACACAGAGAAAACACACACACACAGTATACACACACAGAGAAAACACACACACACAGTATACACACACAGAGAAAACACACACACACAGTATACACACACAGAGAAAACACACACACACAGTATACACACACAGTATACACACACAGAGAACACACACACACACACAGTATACATAGACACACAGTATACACACACACAGAACACACACTCAGAACACACACACATAGTATACATAGACACACAGTACACACACACAGAACACACACACAGTATACATAGACACACAGTACACACACACAGAACACACACACACAGTATACATAGACACACAGTACACACACACAGAACACACACACAGAACACACACATAGTATACATAGACACACAGTACACACACACAGAACACACACACATAGTATACATAGACACACAGTATACACACACAGAACACACACACAGTATACATAGACACACAGTATACACACACACAGAACACACACACATAGTATACATAGACACACAGTATACACACACAGAACACACACACAGTACACACACACAGTATACATAGACACACAGTACACACACACAGAACACACACACATAGTATACATAGACACAGTACACACACACAGTACACACACACATAGTATACATAGACACACAGTACACACACACAGAACACACACACAGAACACACACACATAGTATACATAGACACACAGTATACACACACAGAACACACACATAGTATACATAGACACACAGTACACACACACAGAACACACACACAGTATACATAGACACACAGTATACACACACAGAACACACACATAGTATACATAGACACACAGTACACACACACAGAACACACACACAGAACACACACATAGTATACATAGACACACAGTACACACACACAGAACACACACACATAGTATACATAGACACACAGTACACACACACAGAACACACACATAGTATACATAGACACACAGTATACACACACACTCAGAACACACACACATAGTATACATAGACACACAGTATACACACACAGAACACACACACATAGTATACATAGACACACAGTATACACACACAGAACACACACACATAGTATACATAGACACAGTACACACACACAGAACACACACACATAGTATACATAGACACACAGTACACACACACAGTATACACACACAGAACACACACACATAGTATACATAGACACACAGTATACACACACAGAACACACACATAGTATACATAGACACTCAGAACACACACACAGAACACACACACATAGTATACATAGACACACAGTATACACACACAGAACACACACACAGTACACACACACATAGTATACATAGACACACAGTATACACACACAGAACACACACACAGTATACATAGACACACAGAACACACACACATAGTATACATAGACACTCAGAACACACACAGAACACACACACATAGTATACATAGACACACAGTATACACACACAGAACACACACACATAGTATACATAGACACACAGTACACACACACAGAACACACACACATAGTATACATAGACACACAGTACACACACACAGAACACACACACATAGTATACATAGACACACAGTACACACACACAGAACACACACACATAGTATACATAGACACACAGTATACACACACAGAACACACACACATAGTATACATAGACACACAGTACACACACACATAGTATACATAGACACACAGTATACACACACAGAACACACACATAGTATACATAGACACACAGTATACACACACAGAACACACACACATAGTATACATAGACACTCAGAACACACACACAGTATACATAGACACACAGTACACACACACACAGTATACATAGACACACAGTACACACACACACAGTATACATAGACACACAGTATACACACACAGAACACACACACAGTATACATAGACACACAGTATACATAGACACACAGTACACACACACACAGTATACACACAGAACACACACACAGTACACACACACACAGTATACATAGACACACAGTACACACACACACAGTATACACACAGAACACACACACAGTACACACACACACAGTATACATAGACACACAGTACACACACACACACACACAGTATACACACACAGAACACACACACAGTACACACACACACAGTATACACACACACACACAGTATACACACACAGAACACACACACAGAACAAACACACACAGAACACACACACAGTATACATAGACACACAGTATACACACACACAGAACAAACACACACAGAACACACACACAGTACACACACACACAGTATACACACACACACACAGTATACACACACAGAACACACACACAGTACACACACACACAGTATACACACACACACACAGTATACACACACAGAACACACACACAGAACAAACACACACAGAACACACACACAGTATACATAAACACACAGTATACACACACACTGTATACATAGACACTCAGAACACACTCAGAACACACACATAGTATACATAGACACACAGTACACACACACAGAACACACACACATAGTATACATAGACACACAGTATACACACACAGAACACACACACATAGTATACATAGACACTCAGAACACACACAGAACACACACACATAGTATACATAGACACTCAGAACACACACAGAACACACACATAGTATACATAGACACACAGTATACACACACAGAACACACACACAGAACAAACACACACAGAACACACACACAGTATACATAGACACACAGTATACACACACACAGAACAAACACACACAGAACACACACACATAGTATACATAGACACACAGTATACACACACAGAACACACACACATAGTATACATAGACACTCAGAACACACACAGAACACACACACATAGTATACATAGACACACAGTATACACACACTCAGAACAAACACACACAGTATACATAGACACACAGTATACACACACTCAGAACAAACACACACAGTATACATAGACACACAGTATACACACACAGAACACACACACATAGTATACATAGACACACAGTACACACACACAGAACACACACACATAGTATACATAGACACACAGTATACACACACAGAACACACACAGTATACACAGACACTCAGAACACACACACATAGTATACATAGACACACAGTACACACACACAGAACACACACACATAGTATACATAGACACACAGTACACACACACAGAACACACACACATAGTATACATAGACACACAGTACACACACACAGAACACACACACA
Source organism: Hemibagrus wyckioides (assembly GCF_019097595.1). NCBI lineage: Eukaryota > Metazoa > Chordata > Actinopteri > Siluriformes > Bagridae > Hemibagrus > Hemibagrus wyckioides. The sequence goes on along the minus strand of NC_080738.1, from coordinate 43,970 downwards.
TAGTATACATAGACACACAGTATACACACTCAGAACACACACACATAGTATACATAGACACACAGTATACACACACAGAACACACACACAGTATACACACACAGAACACACACACAGTATACACACACAGAACACACACACATAGTATACATAGACACACAGTACACACACACAGAACACACACACATAGTATACATAGACACACAGTATACACACACAGAACACACACACAGTATACACACACACTCAGAACACACACACATAGTATACATAGACACTCACAACACACACACATAGTATACATAGACACTCAGAACACACACACATAGTATACATAGACACACAGTATACACACACACAGAACACACACACATAGTATACATAGACACACAGTATACACACACACAGAACACACACACAGTATACATAGACACACAGTACACACACACACAGTATACACACACAGAACACACACACAGTATACACACACAGAACACACACAGTATACATAGACACACAGTATACACACACACAGGACACACACAGTATACACACACATAGTATACATAGACACACAGTATACACACACACAGAACACACACACATAGTATACATAGACACACAGTACACACACACAGAACACACACACATAGTATACATAGACACACAGTATACACACACAGAACACACACACATAGTATACATAGACACTCAGAACACACACACATAGTATACATAGACACACAGTATACACACACACAGAACACACACACAGTATACATAGACACTCAGAACACACACACATAGTATACATAGACACACAGTATACACACAGAACACACACACATAGTATACATAGACACTCAGAACACACACACAGAACACACACATAGTATACATAGACACACAGTATACACACACAGAACACACACACAGAACACACACACATAGTATACATAGACACTCAGAACACACACACATAGTATACATAGACACACAGTATACACACAGAACACACACACATAGTATACATAGACACACAGTATACACACACAGAACACACACACAGTACACACACACACAGTATACATAGACACACAGTACACACACACACAGTATACATAGACACACAGTACACACACACACACACAGTATACACACACAGAACACACACACAGAACAAACACACACAGTATACATAGACACACAGTATACACACACAGAACAAACACACACAGTATACATAGACACTCAGAACACACACACACACAGTATACACACACAGAACACACACACAGTACACACACACACAGTATACATAGACACACAGTACACACACACACAGTATACATAGACACACAGTACACACACACACACACAGTATACACACACAGAACACACACACAGAACAAACACACACAGTATACATAGACACACAGTATACACACACAGAACAAACACACACAGTATACATAGACACTCAGAACACACACACACACAGTATACACACACACTCAGAACACACACACACTCAGAACACACACACATAGTATACATAGACACACAGTATACACACACAGAACACACACAGTATACATAGACACTCAGAACACACACACACACAGTATACACACACACTCAGAACACACACACATAGTATACATAGACACACAGTATACACACACAGAACAAACACACACAGTATACATAGACACTCAGAACACACACACACACAGTATACACACACACTCAGAACACACACACATAGTATACATAGACACACAGTATACACACACACACAGAACACACACACATAGTATACATAGACACACAGTATACACACACAGAACACACACACAGTATACATAGACACACAGTATACACACACAGAACACACACACATAGTATACATAGACACTCAGAACACACACAGAACACACACATAGTATACATAGACACACAGTACACACACACAGAACACACACACATAGTATACATAGACACTCAGAACACACACACAGAACACACACATAGTATACATAGACACACAGTATACACACACAGAACACACACACATAGTATACATAGACACACAGTACACACACACAGAACACACACACAGTATACATAGACACACAGTACACACACACACAGTATACACACACAGAACACACACACAGTATACACACACAGAACACACACAGTATACATAGACACACAGTATACACACACACAGAACACACACAGTATACACACACATAGTATACATAGACACACAGTATACACACACTCAGAACAAACACACACAGTATACATAGACACACAGTATACACACACACAGAACAAACACACAGTATACACACACTCAGAACACACACATAGTATACATAGACACACAGTATATACACACACACAGAACACACACACAGTATACATAGACACACAGTATATACACACACACAGAACACACACAGTATACATAGACACACAGTATATACACACACACAGAACAAACACACACAGTATACATAGACACACAGTATACACACACAGAACACACACAGTATACACACACATAGTATACATAGACACAGTGTATACACACACAGTATACACACACATAGTATACATAGACACACAGTATATACACACACAGAACACACACACAGTATACATAGACACACAGTATACACACACAGAACACACACACATAGTATACATAGACACACAGTGTATACACACAGAACACACACACAGTATACATAGACACAGTATATACACACACAGAACACACACACAGTATACATAGACACAGTATATACACACACAGAACACACACACAGTATACATAGACACACAGTATACACACACAGAACACACACACAGTATACATAGACACACAGTATATACACACACAGAACAAACACACACAGTATACATAGACACACAGTATATACACACACAGTATATACACACACAGTATACAGACACACAGTATACATAGACACAGTATATACACACACAGAACACACACACAGTATACATAGACACACAGTATACACACACAGAACACACACATAGTATACACACACATAGTATACACACACACACAGTATACACACACACACACAGTATACACACACACAGTATACACACACACAGTATACACACACACAGTATACATAGACACACAGTATACACACTCAGAGAAAACACACACACAGTATACATAGACACACAGTATACACACACAGTATACATAGACACACAGTATACACACACACAGTATACATAGACACACAGTATACATAGACACACAGTATACACACACACAGTATACATAGACACACAGTATACATAGACACACAACACACACACACACAGTATACATAGACACACAGTATACATAGACACACAGTATACACACACACAGTATACATAGACACACAGTATACATAGACACACAGTATACACACACACAGTATACATAGACACACAGTATACATAGACACACAGTATACACACACACAGTATACATAGACACACAGTATACACACACACAGTATACATAGACACACAGTATACATAGACACACAGTATACACACACACAGTATACATAGACACACAGTATACACACACAGAACACACACACAATATACATAGACACACAGTATACACACACAGTATACATAGACACACAGTATACACACTCAGAGAAAACACACACACAGTATACACACACAGAACACACACACAATATACATAGACACACAGTATACACACACAGTATACATAGACACACAGTATACACACTCAGAGAAAACACACACACAGTATACACACACAGAACACACACCCACACTCACCTGGGTGCACTGGTGTTGGGAATAATGGTGGCATGAGGCGGCTCTGTGGGTGCGGAGACGGTCACGATGCGCTGATTGGGTGTGACAATGGGTGAAGGCTTGGCTTTGGGAGAGGCGGGACTTATAACTGACCCCACCCCCCTCAGAATGCCCGAGGTTTTGGAGAGGTCAGCGGCTATGACATGCTCGTAAGCCGCACCCAGATCATCAGCTTCACACTTGTCATCATCAATGACCACAATGTCTTTAGGCATTTCTTTAAACTGGTACACTAACCTCTGACCTTCAACCTTAGACAGGATCCCCCTCTGATAATAATACCTACAGAGAGAGAGAGAGAGAGAGAGAGAGAGAGAGAGAGAGAGAGGGATATTAAGAAAAGTAAAATAAACAGATATGTAAATAGACATCATGTCCACTAGAGAGTGCTATAAGCAACATTAGATAAACAGATACAGCCTTATCTCAAACACCCCTGACCCCTACACCCTAGCTCTGACCCCTACAGCCTTCAAACCCTGTGCCCTAGTGCTCTCGGTCTAGCTCTCAACACCCCCCTATCCCCTTAACCCCTATGGCCTTAACCCCTATCCCCTTAACCCCTATCCCCTTAACCCCTATGGCCTTAACCCCTATCCCCTTAACCCCTATGGCCTTAACCCCTATCCCCTTAACCCCTATGGCCTTAACCCCTATCCCCTTAACTGCTATGGCCTTTACCCCTATGGCCTTAACCCCTATCCCCTTAACCCCTATCCCCTTAACCCCTATGGCCTTAATCCCTATCCCCTTAACCCCTATGGCCTTAACCCCTATGGCCTTAACCCCTATCCCCTTAACCCCTATGGCCTTAACCCCTATCCCCTTAACCCCTATGGCCTTAACCCCTATCCCCTTAACCCCTATCCCCTTAACCCCTATGGCCTTAACCCCTATGGCCTTAACCCCTATCCCCTTAACTGCTATGGCCTTTACCCCTATGGCCTTAATCCCCATGGCCTTTACCCCTATGGCCTTAATCCCCGTGGCCTTTACCCCTATGGCCTTAATCCCCGTGGCCTTTACCCCTATGGCCTTAATCCCCGTGGCCTTTACCCCTATGGCCTTAATCCCCATGGCCTTAATCCCCATGGCCTTTACCCCTATCCCCTTAACTGCTATGGCCTTTACCCCTATGGCCTTAATCCCCATGGCCTTTACCCCTATGGCCTTAATCCCCGTGGCCTTTACCCCTATGGCCTTAATCCCCGTGGCCTTTACCCCTATGGCCTTAATCCCCATGGCCTTAATCCCCATGGCCTTTACCCCTATCCCCTTAACTGCTATGGCCTTAACCCCTATGGCCTTAACTGCTATCCCCTTAACCCCTATGGCCTTAACCCCTATCCCCTTAACCCCTATGGCCTTAACCCCTATGGCCTTAACCCCTATCCCCTTAACCCCTATCCCCTTAACCCCTATGGCCTTAACCCCTATCCCCTTAACCCCTATGGCCTTAACCCCTATGGCCTTAATCCCCATGGCCTTTATCCCTATGGCCTTTATCCCCGTGGCCTTAATCCCCGTGGCCTTTAACCCTATGGCCTTAATCCCCATGGCCTTAACCCCTATGGCCTTAATCCCCATGGCCTTTACCCCTATCCCCTTAACTGCTATGGCCTTAACCCCTATGGCCTTTACCCCTATCCCCTTAACCCCTATGGCCTTAATCCCTGTGGCCTTAATCCCTGTGGCCTTTACCCCTATCCCCTTAACCCCTCTGGCCTTAACCACTAAGCAAGGTTGAACCTGCTAGCCCTATACCCTACTCTGGAGCCTTGCACCCTACACCTTGGGCCTGGACCCTTAACCCATGTCCACTACTGCTGAACTTTTAGAGCCTATAACTCTGAGCCTAACACACTGACCTTAAACTCCAAGACCTGAAACTTTAGCCTTGAATCTTTAATGGTCAGAGTTAGTGAGAGTGAGTGTGTGTGTGTGGTGGATGTTCACCTGAGGGCGCGTCCCATGGTCTCGTAATTCATGTCAGGTTTGTTCTTGTGTTTGCCCCACAGCTTGGAAACAGCTTTAGAGTCCACAAGCTTAAAAATGCCCTTTTCCCGCTGTGTCCACTTAATGTACCTGGGACAGGTGTTCTTATCCTGCAGCAGGTCCAACAGGAACTCCCACAGGTACGTACTGCCTACAGAATACACATACAATCTTCATCATCCTCTTCCTCCTCACACACACACACAAACTCATCACCATCATTCACACAAACACTCAGACTCACCTTTGCCATCTCTCGATTTCTTCTTGATGCCTAAATCAGGAGAGCCGTTGGGGATAGGGTGGGGCTTACTGGGCTTCCTCCCAGCTACAGAACACACACACACTTCTTAAATACAGACATCACACCAGTAAATAAATGCTGTGTTTACAGTGACAGTGATGGAACAAATCCATGAGGGTGTGGCCAAGCATCAAACAGCTGAGCTGAGAACTATATGTAAAGGATGTGGTTCTTGTGTGAAAGTGAAATCTCAGTCATGTGGACAAGACCATCAGGGGGCAGTAATGAGTGTGTGGTTGTGTGTATATAGGTGTGTTCACTCGTACTTTTCTTCTTCCTGCCATCTCTCTCCATCACTCTCGGCTCCTTGATTAAGGTCACCACCTCCATAGGCTCCGCCTCCTCCGTGCTGACCTCCACCACTGTTTCCGTGACGACGTCAGGACGCATGGCAGCGTGCAGGAACTCCGGAGTGGATATGCATGGAGGGACAAATACCTCTACACACACACACACACACACACCATCCTGAATTACTGAACGCACACACACACACACACACGTCTGGAAAACTAATCCTGTACAAACAGCACATATTAGAGTGTGTGTGTGTGTGTGTGTGTGTGTGTGTGTGTGTGTGTACCTGGACTGCGGTCTCCCCGTAAGCTACATGGTGAGTCCATGTGTAAAAGAGCTTCTGCTGCTTCAATTGTTTTATCAGTGCAGTGAAGACTGGAGCCTCCATGTACTGACGCCTCCACTGTAACACACACACAGGGACATACACATAAAAACACACACACACACACACACAGAGACAAACACACACACAGGGACACACACAACAACACACACACACACACACACACAGAGACACACAGAGAGACAAACACACACAGACACACACACACACACACAGAGACACACAGAGAGACAAACACACACAGACACACACACACACACACACAAAGAGACACACAGACACAGTTACTACAAAACTACAAGATAAGCATGTATACCACTATATCTCCTATGTGTAACTGAACACACACACACACGTGCACACACACCTGGAACTCTTCATCTGTACACTACACACTAGATCAGGAACACTACAGGAACACTACACACTAGATCAGGAACACTACAGGAACACTACACCACTAGATCAGGAACACTACAGGAACACTAGACACTAGATCAGGAACACTACAGGAACACTACACACTAGATCAGGAACACTACAGGAACACTACACCACTAGATCAGGAACACTACAGGAACACTAGACACTAGATCAGGAACACTACAGGAACACTACACCACTAGATCAGGAACACTACAGGAACACTACACCACTAGATCAGGAACACTACAGGAACACTACACCACTAGATCAGGAACACTACAGGAACACTACACCACTAGATCAGGAACACTACAGGAACACTACACCACTAGATCAGGAACACTACAGGAACACTACACCACTAGATCAGGAACACTACACACTAGATCAGGAACACTACAGGAACACTAGACACTAGATCAGGAACACTACAGGAACGCTACACCACTAGATCAGGAACACTAGAGGAACACTACACCACTAGATCAGGAACACTACAGGAACACTAGACACTAGATCAGGAACACTACACACTAGATCAGGAAGACTACAGGAACACTACACACTAGATCAGGAACACTAGACACTAGATCAGGAACACTACAGGAACACTACACCACTAGATCAGGAACACTACAGGAACACTAGACACTAGATCAGGAACACTACAGGAACACTACACCACTAGATCAGGAACACTACAGGAACACTACACCACTAGATCAGGAACACTACACCACTAGATCAGGAACACTACAGGAACACTACACCACTAGATCAGGAACACTACACACTAGATCAGGAACACTACAGGAACACTAGACACTAGATCAGGAACACTACAGGAACGCTACACCACTAGATCAGGAACACTAGAGGAACACTACACCACTAGATCAGGAACACTACAGGAACACTAGACACTAGATCAGGAACACTACACACTAGATCAGGAAGACTACAGGAACACTACACACTAGATCAGGAACACTAGACACTAGATCAGGAAGACTACAGGAACACTACACACTAGATCAGGAACACTACACACTAGATCAGGAACACTACACACTAGATCAGGAAGACTACAGGAACACTACACCACTAGATCAGGAACACTACAGGAACACTACACACTAGATCAGGAACACTACAGGAATACTACACCACTAGATCAGGAACACTACAGGAATACTACACACTAGATCAGGAACACTACAGGAACACTACACACTAGATCAGGAACACTACAGGAACACTACACACTAGATCAGGAATACTACAGGAACACTACACCACTAGATCAGGAACACTACAGGAACACTACACACTAGATCAGGAATACTACAGGAACACTACACACTAGATCAGGAACACTACAGGAACACTACACACTAGATCAGGAACACTACAGGAACACTACACACTAGATCAGGAACACTACAGGAACACTACACACTAGATCAGGAACACTACAGGAATACTACACCACTAGATCAGGAACACTACAGGAACACTACAGGAATACTACACACTAGATCAGGAACACTACAGGAACACTACAGGAATACTACACACTAGATCAGGAACACTACAGGAACACTACACACTAGATCAGGAACACTACAGGAACACTACACCACTAGATCAGGAACACTACAGGAATACTACACACTAGATCAGGAATACTACAGGAACACTACACCACTAGATCAGGAACACTACACACTAGATCAGGAACACTACAGGAATACTACACCACTAGATCAGGAACACTACAGGAACACTACAGGAACACTACACACTAGATCAGGAACACTAGACACTAGATCAGGAAGACTACAGGAACACTACACACTAGATCAGGAACACTACAGGAACACTACACCACTAGATCAGAAACACTACAGGAACACTACACACTAGATCAGGAACACTACACACTAGATCAGGAACACTACAGGAATACTACACCACTAGATCAGGAACACTACAGGAACACTACACACTAGATCAGGAACACTACACACTAGATCAGGAAGACTACAGGAACACTACACACTAGATCAGGAACACTACACACTAGATCAGGAACACTACAGGAACACTACACACTAGATCAGGAACACTACAGGAACACTACACACTAGATCAGGAACACTACAGGAACACTACACACTAGATCAGGAATACTACAGGAACACTACACACTAGATCAGGAATACTACAGGAACACTACACACTAGATCAGGAATACTACAGGAACACTACACACTAGATCAGGAACACTACAGGAACACTACACACTAGATCAGGAACACTACAGGAACACTACACACTAGATCAGGAACACTACAGGAACACTACACCACTAGATCAGGAACACTACAGGAATACTACACACTAGATCAGGAACACTACACACTAGATCAGGAAGACTACAGGAACACTACACACTAGATCAGGAACACTACAGGAACACTACACACTAGATCAGGAACACTACACACTAGATCAGGAACACTACAGGAACACTACACACTAGATCAGGAACACTACACACTAGATCAGGAAGACTACAGGAACACTACACCACTAGATCAGGAACACTACAGGAACACTACACCACTAGATCAGGAACACTACAGGAATACTACACACTAGATCAGGAACACTACACACTAGATCAGGAAGACTACAGGAACACTACACCACTAGATCAGGAATACTACAGGAACACTACACCACTAGATCAGGAACACTACAGGAACACTACACCACTAGATCAGGAATACTACAGGAACACTACACCACTAGATCAGGAACACTACAGGAACACTACACACTAGATCAGGAACACTACACACTAGATCAGGAAGACTACAGGAATACTACACACTAGATCAGGAATACTACAGGAACACTACACACTAGATCAGGAATACTACAGGAACACTACACACTAGATCAGGAATACTACAGGAACACTACACACTAGATCAGGAACACTACAGGAACACTACACACTAGATCAGGAACACTACAGGAACACTACACACTAGATCAGGAACACTACAGGAACACTACACACTAGATCAGGAACACTACAGGAACACTACACACTAGATCAGGAACACTACAGGAACACTACACCACTAGATCAGGAACACTACAGGAACACTACACACTAGATCAGGAACACTACAGGAACACTACACACTAGATCAGGAACACTACACACTAGATCAGGAACACTACAGGAACACTACAGGAATACTACACACTAGATCAGGAAGACTACAGGAACACTACACACTAGATCAGGAACACTAGACACTAGATCAGGAAGACTACAGGAACACTACACACTAGATCAGGAACACTACACACTAGATCAGGAAGACTACAGGAACACTACACACTAGATCAGGAACACTACACACTAGATCAGGAAGACTACAGGAACACTACACCACTAGATCAGGAACACTACAGGAATACTACACACTAGATCAGGAACACTACAGGAACACTACACACTAGATCAGGAACACTACAGGAACACTACACACTAGATCAGGAATACTACAGGAACACTACACACTAGATCAGGAATACTACAGGAACACTACACACTAGATCAGGAATACTACAGGAACACTACACCACTAGATCAGGAACACTACACACTAGATCAGGAATACTACAGGAACACTACACACTAGATCAGGAATACTACAGGAACACTACACACTAGATCAGGAACACTACAGGAACACTACACCACTAGATCAGGAACACTACACACTAGATCAGGAACACTACACACTAGATCAGGAACACTACACACTAGATCAGGAACACTACACACTAGATCAGGAACACTACACACTAGATCAGGAACACTACACACTAGATCAGGAACACTACAGGAATACTACACACTAGATCAGGAACACTACACACTAGATCAGGAACACTACAGGAACACTACACACTAGATCAGGAACACTACACACTAGATCAGGAATACTACAGGAACACTACACACTAGATCAGGAATACTACAGGAACACTACACACTAGATCAGGAATACTACAGGAACACTACACACTAGATCAGGAATACTACAGGAACACTACACACTAGATCAGGAATACTACAGGAACACTACACACTAGATCAGGAATACTACAGGAACACTACACACTAGATCAGGAACACTACAGGAACACTACACCACTAGATCAGGAACACTACAGGAATACTACACACTAGATCAGGAACACTACAGGAATACTACACACTAGATCAGGAACACTACAGGAACACTACACACTAGATCAGGAACACTACAGGAATACTACACCACTAGATCAGGAACACTACAGGAACACTACACACTAGATCAGGAACACTACACACTAGATCAGGAACACTACACACTAGATCAGGAACACTACAGGAATACTACACACTAGATCAGGAACACTACACACTAGATCAGGAACACTACACACTAGATCAGGAACACTACACACTAGATCAGGAACACTACACACTAGATCAGGAACACTACACACTAGATCAGGAACACTACACACTAGATCAGGAACACTACAGGAACACTACACACTAGATCAGGAACACTACAGGAACTCTTCACCTGTGATAAATGTTGTTTTGAGGGACATCATATCAGTACATGACTCCTGTCTTATTTTATCACACGATGACCCACAGCTTTACCAACCCCCCAAAACCGGACACACACACACACCCCTGCCTTGGTGAAGTCGGCCCCCTCCACCGGATATCACCCCCTCTACACCTGTCGCTGTCCATCCCTCCCTCCTCCTACACACTCCTGCACTGACCATGTTTGGACATGAGTGCCTTCCATCATACAGGAGCTATCTTTAGTTATTACACACACACACACACACACACACACACACACACACACACACACACACACCCTTTATCTAGAAGATGGAAACTTTAGCTCGCCCGTTTATCTATATAACAAAATAATTGTCCTAAACTTCCCCTACTTTACACACACAGCCCATATTTCACATACATGCTGCAGTGTTAAGGAACACAGCATGGTTTAAAACACACACGGTGTGTGTGTGTGCGCGCGCGCGAGATCTCAGAATAGCAGCGCTGCTCTCCACTTCCCTGTTTACACGCTTTCCCTCCACTTCGCTTCCTGCCCGTTATGCCCCGCCCTCAGTTCTGATTGGACGGTTCTGATTGACGCGTGAAGAAAGCTTAGCTGGGAGAGGGCGTGCTGAGAATTTCGAACGCATCTCATTGTTCTATTGGACAGACCTTGCGTCAATCAAAGGGTAAGTCACGCCCCCTGTAGAACGGCAACGCTTCCGCCATCAAAATATTTATGGAAAAATAAATCAGATTTCAGCGCGCAAATAAAATAAACCATTACCTTTGGTCATTTTAAACAAACAGCGATTTATAGCTCTAAAAAAATATTAAACATGACTGAGGAAAAGAAATATGAAATATTTTACATGAAGTAAAAGCAGGACGCTTATGTTAGTTGGGTTAGATAACGGGGCTAAGGCGATATACACATACATACATACATACATACATATATATATATATATATAAATAAATATTTGGGGGGGGTAGCTAAAATGATCACCTAATTTCTCCAAACATACATTACATTTTTTTAAATATACTATTAAGTGTAAATTTAGGTGCTGTAACATTTTACAATTACATTTACTGAGTCCGAGTGAGCGCGAGTAACGTCTCAGACCTGTGAACAACACGCTACAAATATAAACCTAATGTTTAGTTATGAGAGATTCATTAAAAGGAATGAAATTAAAAGCCCAGTGCGTGTCCTTCCTGTGTAAGACAGCGTGGCAGAGACGGAGGCGAGACAACACGCGCCACTTCAAAACCCACCACTACTCAACACGTAGGGCACTACATAGGGGACATGCGTCATTGCGTCACACAAGACGTAGTGCACGTGTGTGAGCACTGAGAAGCCGTTTGGGATTCGGCCTCGCGCGTTTACACTTCCTGGTTTAGCCTCCAAGCCCGTTATTTTACAACCCTATCAACAAACGCACTATTACGCCATCGCTGCACACTTTTCAAAAACCTGCAAAATAAATATATGCATTAAAAAAACACATATAAAAATATAATAAGTCCAGCCGCCAAGCAGGCTTTACACACCGAACCGAACCAAGGTGATCCACTTCCTGCAATATGCCCTCCGCTAACTTCACAACTGCCCCGGCGACCAACAACTTCATAAACACACAAAAACACACATTACCCGGAATGTTGAAGCTGATTTTTGATCATTGTACTCGCGTTACCTGCACGGATGAGTAAATCCAACTGGTTAGCGGCTCCCTCATGAAGCGACGTCGCCATGTTTAGGTTCACGTTCATACACATTGACTCGCGTTATTTTCTTTCTTACGCACCCGCACTCCGGCAGCTCCCGCCTCCCACTCCTGACGACAGCCCAGCCCTCCTGTGCTGGGATTGGCCAGTAGCTCATATTCAAGAGCCGTCAGCCAATCACAGGACAGGAAGGCGTAACAAGTCGGAATATGGGTGAGAGGAAAAACAACGCCGTTGACTCGCATGCTAAGCGCTGGAAGAAGAGAGATCACACCGCCACTAATAGCGCCGAAGCACCGCATCAGATCCTTCCGCAGCGCACATCTCCGCAATATACCAAGCCTTTAGTTCAGAATGAACTTCTTTACATCATTTCAGTATAACTTACGCACCTTTATTCATTAAACACAAAGTTTACACATGACATATATCCCTCACAACCCTGAAATTATCCACCACTTAAAGAAGATTCAGCCCAGAATGCAGTAGGAATCTTCTAGAAGCTGAAACTCATTTCTAATCTATATTAAGTCTATTTTTTTCTGCTTCTATATTTTTAATAAAAATCTTACCAATATTTCCAAAACGCTTAACCCTCATCACTAATCCAAACTTTGGTGTGAATTTCCTGCAACATACCTGCATATTTTCACTTCCAATTAGATCCACGTGTTGCTATATATATATATATATACATACACTATATTGATAAAAAGTATTCGCTCACCCATCCAAATAATCAGAATCAGGTGTTCCAATCACTTCCATGGCCACAGGTGTATAAAATCAAGCACCTAGGCATGCAGACTGTTTTTACAAACATTTGTGAAAGAATGGGTCGCTCTCAGGAGCTCAGTGAATTCCAGCGTGGAACTGTGATAGGATGCCACCTGTGCAACAAATCCAGTCGTGAAATTTCCTCGCTCCTAAATATTCCACAGTCAACTGTCAGCTGTATTATAAGAACGTGGAAGTGTTTGGGAACGACAGCAACTCAGCCACGAAGTGGTAGGCCACGTAAACTGACGGAGCGGGGTCAGCGGATGCTGAGGCGCATAGTGCGAAGAGGTCGCCAACTTTCTGCAGAGTCAATCGCTACAGACCTCCAAACTTCATGTGGCCTTCAGATGAGCTCAAGAACAGTGCGCAGAGAGCTTCATGGAATGGGTTTCCATGGCCGAGCAGCTGCATCCAAGCCATACATCACCAAGTGCAATGCAAAGCGTCGGATGCAGTGGTGTAAAGCACGCCGCCACTGGACTCTAGAGCAGTGGAGACGCGTTCTCTGGAGTGACGAATCGCGCTTCTCCATCTGGCAATCTGATGGACGAGTCTGGGTTTGGCGGTTGCCAGGAGAACGGTACTTGTCTGACTGCATTGTGCCAAGTGTAAAGTTTGGTGGAGGGGGGATTATGGTGTGGGGTTGTTTTTCAGGAGCTGGGCTTGGCCCCTTAGTTCCAGTGAAAGGAACTCTGAATGCTTCAGCATACCAAGACATTTTGGACAATTCCATGCTCCCAACTTTGTGGGAACAGTTTGGAGCTGGCCCCTTCCTCTTCCAACATGACTGTGCACCAGTGACCAAAGCAAGGTCCATAAAGACATGGATGACAGAGTCTGGTGTGGAGGAACTTGACTGGCCTGCACAGAGTCCTGACCTCAACCCGATAGAACACCTTTGGGATGAATTAGAGCGGAGACTGAGAGCCAGACCTTCTCGTCCAACATCAGTGTGTGACCTCACAAATGCGCTTCTGGAAGAATGGTCAAAAATTCCCATAAACACACTCCTAAACCTTGTGGACAGCCTTCCCAGAAGAGTTGAAGCTGTTATAGCTGCAAAGGGTGGACCGACGTCATATTGAACCCTATGGATTAGGAATGGGATGTCACTTAAGTTCATATGCGAGTCAAGGCAGGTGAGCGAATACTTTTGGCAATATACTGTGTGTGTGTGTGTGAGATTATATATATATATATATATATATATATATATATTATATATATATATATATATATATATATATATATATATATATATATATATATATATATATATATATATATATATATATATATATATATATATACACATATACACACACACACTACCAGTCAAAAGTTTGGACACCCCTTCTAATCCCATGGTCTTTCCTGATGTTTATTTCTCTCTACATTGTAAAACAATGCTGAAGGCGGCCGAAATCCACAATAATGTCCTTTGAACAGTTGATATTGAGATATGTCTGCTACTGACGCTCTGTAAAGCCTTCATAACGCCTCTAATCTGAGGCGCTGTTAATTGGTGATTTCTGAGGCTGGTGACTCTAAATGAACTTCTCCTCTGCAGCAGAGGTCAGTTTTGGTCTTGCTTTACTGGGATGGTCTTCATGTGAGCCAGTTTCATCATGGTGCTTGATGGGTTTTGCAAATGCACTTGACAATACTGTTCTTGCAAGAACTATTCCAGAACACCTGACCTTCGTGTCTTAAAATAACAACTGACTGTTTTTTGTCGTCATTACTCCATTAAGTCCATGTGTGTTATTTTATAGTTTTGAAATCTCCAGTATTGTTCTAGAGTGTAGAAAATAAATCCCTAAACAAAAAACATTGAATTAGAAGGTGTGTCCAAACTTTTGACTGGTAGTGTACACATTTTTTTTTTATATATATATATATATATATATAAATTATTTAAAACATAATTTGGTGAGGCAGCTATCATATCTCCATCATCCACACATTAGAAATTACTGACTGAATAATTTAAATTACTGACTGAATTATTGAATGAATTATTGATATTACTAACTGATTTACTGAAATTACTGACCGAATTTACTGACTGAACTACTGACTGAATTATTAAAATTGCTGAAAATTACTCAAATTACTGACTGAGCTACGGATCGATCTACAGACTAAACTACTGACTGAACAACTGACTGAATTATTGAATGAATTATTGAATGAATTATTGACTGAATTACTGAAATTACTGACTGAATTACTGCATGAATTACTAACTAAACTACTGATGGAATTGCTGAAATTACTGCCTAAACAACTGAAATTCTTGTCTGAACTACTGACTGAATTACTAAAATTCCTGTCTGAACTACTGACTGAATTACAGAAATTACTGACTAAATTCCTGAATGAATTACTGAAATTACTGACTTACTGACTAAACTCCTGACTGAATTACTGTATTACTAACTGAATTACTGTAGTACTGACTAAATTCCTGTCTGAATTACTGACTGAATTACAGAAATTCCTGACTGAATTCCTACTGAGTTACTGTATTACTGACTGAATTACTGTATTAATGACTGATTTACTGTATTATTGACTGAATTACTGTATTACTAACTAAGTTACTGGCTGAGTTACTGTATTACTGACTGAATTACTGTATCACTGACTAAATTACTGACTGAATTACTGTATCACTGACTAAATTACTGACTGAATTACTGTATTACTGACTAAATTACTGACTGAATTACTGTATTACTGACTAAATTCCTGACTGAATTACTGTATTACTGACTAAATTACCGACTGAATTACTGTATCACTGACTAAATTACCGACTGAATTACTGTATCACTGACAATTACCGACTGAATTACTGTATTACTGACTGAATTACTGTATTACTGACTGAATTACTGTATTCCTGACTGAATTCCTGACTGAATTACTGTATTACTGACTAAATTCCTGACTGAATTACTGTATTACTGACTAAATTCCTGACTGAATTACTGTATTACTGACTAAATTACTGTATTACTGACTAAATTCCTGACTGAATTACTGTATTACTGACTAAATTACTGTATTACTGACTAAATTCCTGACTGAATTACTGTATTACTGACAATTACTGTATTACTGACTAAATTCCTGACTGAATTACTGTATTACTGACTAAATTACTGTATTACTGACAATTACTGTATTACTGACTAAATTCCTGACTGAATTACTGTATTACTGACTAAATTACTGTATTACTGACTAAATTACTGTATTACTGACTAAATTCCTGACTGAATTACTGTATTCCTGACTGAATTCCTGACTGAATTACTGTATTACTGACTAAATTCCTGACTGAATTACTGTATTACTGACTAAATTCCTGACTAAATTACTGTATTACTGACTAAATTACTGTATTACTGACTAAATTCCTGACTGAATTACTGTATTACTGACAATTACTGTATTACTGACTAAATTCCTGACTGAATTACTGTATTACTGACTAAATTACTGTATTACTGACAATTACTGTATTACTGACTAAATTCCTGACTGAATTACTGTATTACTGACTAAATTACTGTATTACTGACTAAATTACTGTATTACTGACTAAATTACTGTATTGCTAACTAAATTCCTGACTGAATTACTGTATTACTGACTCAGTTACTGCATTACTGACTAAATTACTGTATTACTGACTGAATTACTGTATTACTGACTGAATTACTGTATTACTGACTAAATTACTGTATTGCTAACTAAATTCCTGACTGAATTACTGTATTACTGACTAAATTACTGTATTACTGACTAAATTACTGTATTGCTAACTAAATTCCTGACTGAATTACTGTATTACTGACTAAATTACTGTATTACTGACTAAATTACTGTATTGCTAACTAAATTCCTGACTGAATTACTGTATTACTGACTGAATTACTGACTGAATTACTGTATTACTGACTGAATTACTGACTGAATTAATGTATTACTGACTAAATTACTGACTGAATTACTGTATCACTGACTAAATTACTGACTGAATTAATGTATTACTGACTAAATTAATGTATTACTGACTAAATTACTGACTGAATTACTGTATCACTGACTAAATTACTGACTGAATTACTGTATTACTGACTAAATTACTGACTGACTTAATGTATTACTGACTAAATTACTGACTGAATTAATGCATTACTGACCAAATTACTGACTGAATTACTGTATCACTGACTAAATTACTGACTGAATTAATGTATTACTGACTAAATTACTGACTGAATTAATGTATTACTGACTAAATTACTGACTGAATTACTATTACTGACTGAATTACTGTAGCACTGACTAAATTACTGACTGAATTACTGTATCACTGACTAAATTACTGACTGAATTATTGTATTACTGACTAAATTACTGACTGAATTATTGTATTACTGACTAAATTACTGACTGAATTAATGCATTACTGACTAAATTACTGACTGAATTACTGTATTACTGACTGAATTACTGTAGCACTGACTAAATTACTGACTGAATTACTGTATCACTGACTGAATTACTGTATTACTGACTGAATTACTGTATTACTGACTAAATTACTGTACTACTGACTAAATTACTGACTGAGTTACTGAAGGTAGTGACTGAGTGGTGAGGTCATACTGCAGGGCTGCATTTCAGCACACAGCCACAAGAGGGCAGACATGATGCTAACACTTAAGAAACTATTTGGTGTTTTTTTACCCCAAACCCATACACTAGGGCAGTGGACAGGAGTCCAGGCTAACAGCAGGAGAGAGATAATGTAGATCACAGATATTTATCTGTAAAATACCACAATGTCTGTTTTTATAAAGAATCAGATGAGTGTATGATCTCACTATATACACTTTCACACCAAACACTACTGTGTCCAGTCTGGAGTCCAGTCCACATCCATACTCTACATCATAAACACTCTCTAAACTGGACTGAGATTAGTTACTGCTGATTAACTGACCACAAAGATCTTTACACTTTAAAACTGTCAGGAGAGGAAGCCATCACACATCTCCATCAGACTGTCTGATCTAACACACACATATGGACACAGCTCCTGACTGGACACATATTAAAAGAGTGATGAAGTGATTACATGGACACACACAGCACATCTGACCCATGTGTGCAATAGTCTTAATAGCCCTAAGCTCCTACACACACACTGCAGCCATGCCACCAGGTGAGCTCCTGATGTTTGTGTATTCACAGGTCAAAGGTAAAGGTCACCTAAAGAAAGCTGGTGTAAAGTGGTGTAGGTTAGCAACTCCCCTCACACAGCAGTGAGACTGTGTGTGTGTGTGTGTGTGTGTTACCTGTTTCCACTATTTCTGTCTCCACTTCCTGTTCCTCAGCAACGCCCTGCATTAGCTCCGTGTTCTCATCATACACATAAACATGTGCAGGTGAGCACTCCTCCTCTTCCTGATCACACACTCCCTCGATCTCACACACATCCTCACACACATCCTCCACCTCACACACACCTTCACACACTCCCTCAACCTCACACACACCCTCTTCCTGTTACAGACAGACAATGAGAGAGAGAGAGAGAGAGAGAGAGAGAGAGAGAGAGATCAGTCTGGACAAGCAAATGTGTTCAGATAAGTGTGTGTGTGTGTGTGTGTACCTGATGTAGATCCTCCACTGCAGTGACATACTCCAGCACGGCTCCTCCACTGTCTACCAACACCACAGACGTCATCCCTCATTCCCTGTGTGCGCGCACACACACACACACACACACACAGGTCAGTTCCTTACTCACCTCCCATCAGTACTGAGAGTCTAACTATCTCTCCACTCATCCATACTCAAACATCTCTCAATTTCAAATCCTTCCATACGTCTCCTCAGTGAGAGGGAACGGAGGCATGTGTCCACTGTCTGTGTGTCTGTCTGTCTGTGTGTGTGTGTGTTCACATGAAAGCATCATCTCACAGCCAAACACAAGGCAACTTTTTGTTTCAACACCAGAATGACCACACACACACACACACACGCAGTAATTACTGAAGCGTGTTTCTGTACATGTACATTGTACTGGATTCTCTCAATCAGGATTCATTCATTTTTATTTCTATTCTATTAAATTTACTGAATGTATTCAGAGAGAGAGAGAGACAGACAGACAGAGAGAGAGAGGGAGAGAGAGACAGACAGACAGACAGACAGAGAGAGAGAGAGGGGGAGAGAGAGAGAGACAGACAGACAGACAGACAGAGAGAGGGAGAGAGAGAGACAGACAGACAGACAGACAGACAGACAGAGAGAGAGGGGGAGAGAGAGAGAACAGTAATGGTCACTACACTGATGTTTTGTGTTTGTTATTTTTATGACGTCATGTTTACCTTGACCAGATCCGTACATGCATGAACAATGCTAACAGACAGATACACAAACATACACAATAAACACAGACACACACCTCATTATTCATACACACACACCCCTATTTGTTCCTAATCTACAGTTAGCATTAACGCTAACTCTACAGCACAGTAATAATGTCTGTGGATGACACTATAATCATTACTGTACTTTATCAGTACTGAGTGAACACACTCCAGAGCTGCTGTATGAAGCAGTAATATTTCAGTATAATTACTGTACCCCTCTCACAGCTCTGGACATTAGCCTCACAGTCCGTGTGCAGGACAGCTAATGCTAAAGCTAACAGTCAGACTGCTGGACAATGCGTACAGAGACGCTAGGCTACGTTAGCAACAGTTATCTTAAACAAACACAGCGCATATGAATGTCCACATTACCTTCAGTACAACGCAGTGAATAAACAGTCAGTTGTTAATAAATGTTTATAATATAGAGTTTATAAAGCTCTGCTCTTTTACTATATTGTTATCTTAATAGCTATATAGCTAAAATCTCTAACCTGTCGGAAAATAAGCAATTCTGTACTGCGCATGCGCACCTTTAAACGCCCGATATCTCCGCGTCTCTCAACGGTATTACACTGCGCACGCGCGGACTTTTGTTTTACACCTGAGCGCCATCTAGTGTCTAAAAACATACACTGCACAGATTTAAACCTGCTGTGTGTGTGTGTGTGTGTGTGTGTGTGTGTGTGTGTGTGTGTGTGTGTGTGTGTGTGTGTGTGTGTGTGTGTGTGTGTGTGAGCACTGACACTGAGACTAGATGTTTAATACACTTCTCCTTACAGAAACCCTCACAGTGTCTATCATCTGTCCACCCTACACACCTCTGTCCACCCTACACACCTCTGTCATCTGTCCACCCTACACACCTCTGTCATCTGTCCACCCTACACACCTCTGTCCACCCTACACACCTCTGTCATCTGTCCACCCTACACACCTCTGTCATCTGTCCACCCTACACACCTCTGTCCACCCTACACACCTCTGTCATCTGTCCACCCTACACACCTCTGTCATCTGTCCACCCTACACACCTCTGTCCACCCTACACACCTCTGTCCACCCTACACGTCTCTGTCATCTGTCCACCCTACACGTCTGTCATCTGTCCACCCTACACACCTCTGTCCACCCTACACGTCTCTGTCCTCTGTCCACCCTACACGTCTGTGTCATCTGTCCACCCTACACATCAATGTCATCTGTCCACCCTACACACCTCTGTCCACCCTACAGGTCTCTGTCCTCTGTCCACCCTACAGGTCTCTGTCCTCTGTCCACCCTACAGGTCTCTGTCCTCTGTCCACGCTACACGTCTGTCATCTGTCCACCCTACATGTCTCTGTCATCTGTCCACCCTACACATCTATCATCTGTCCACCCTACACGTCTGTCATCTGTCCACCCTACACGTCTGTCAT
Organism: Hemibagrus wyckioides; assembly: GCF_019097595.1. Lineage (NCBI taxonomy): Eukaryota > Metazoa > Chordata > Actinopteri > Siluriformes > Bagridae > Hemibagrus > Hemibagrus wyckioides. Next base: position 21,628 of record NC_080738.1, on the reverse strand, counting down.
CTGTCCACCCTACACATCAATATCATCTACACACCTCTGTCATCTGTCCACCCTACACACCTCTGTCCACCCTACACACCTCTGTCATCTGTCCACCCTACACACCTCTGTCCACCCTACACACCTCTGTCATCTGTCCACCCTACATGTCTCTGTCCACCCTACACGTCTCTGTCATCTGTCCACCCTACACGTCTCTGTCATCTGTCCACCCTACACACCTCTGTCCACCCTACACACCTCTGTCATCTGTCCACCCTACACACCTCTGTCCACCCTACACACCTCTGTCATCTGTCCACCCTACACACCTCTGTCCACCCTACACACCTCTGTCATCTGTCCACCCTACACACCTCTGTCCACCCTACACACCTCTGTCATCTGTCCACCCTACACACCTCTGTCCACCCTACACACCTCTGTCATCTGTCCACCCTACACACCTCTGTCCACCCTACACACCTCTGTCATCTGTCCACCCTACACACCTCTGTCCACCCTACACACCTCTGTCATCTGTCCACCCTACACGTCTGTCCTCTGTCCACCCTACACACCTCTGTCCACCCTACACACCTCTGTCATCTGTCCACCCTACACACCTCTGTCCACCCTACACACCTCTGTCATCTGTCCACCCTACACACCTCTGTCCACCCTACACACCTCTGTCCACCCTACACGCCTCTGTCATCTGTCCACCCTACACGTCTGTCATCTGTCCACCCTACACACCTCTGTCATCTGTCCACCCTACACACCTCTGTCCACCCTACACGTCTCTGTCATCTGTCCACCCTACACGTCTGTCATCTGTCCACCCTACACACCTCTGTCCACCCTACACACCTCTGTCATCTGTCCACCCTACACACCTATGTCCACCCTACACGCCTCTGTCATCTGTCCACCCTACATGTCTCTGTCATCTGTCCACCCTACACGTCTCTGTCATCTGTCCACCCTACACGTCTGTCATCTGTCCACCCTACACATCTGTCATCTGTCCACCCTACACATCAATGTCATCTACACACCTCTGTCATCTGTCCACCCTACACACCTCTGTCCACCCTACACACCTCTGTCATCTGTCCACCCTACACACCTCTGTCATCTGTCCACCCTACACACCTCTGTCCACCCTACACACCTCTGTCATCTGTCCACCCTACACACCTCTGTCCACCCTACACACCTCTGTCATCTGTCCACCCTACACACCTCTGTCTACCCTACACACCTCTGTCATCTGTCCACCCTACACACCTCTGTCCACCCTACACACCTCTGTCATCTGTCCACCCTACACACCTCTGTCCACCCTACACACCTCTGTCATCTGTCCACCCTACACACCTCTGTCCACCCTACACACCTCTGTCATCTGTCCACCCTACACACCTCTGTCCACCCTACACACCTCTGTCATCTGTCCACCCTACACACCTCTGTCCACCCTACACACCTCTGTCATCTGTCCACCCTACACACCTCTGTCCACCCTACACACCTCTGTCATCTGTCCACCCTACACACCTCTGTCCACCCTACACACCTCTGTCATCTGTCCACCCTACACACCTCTGTCCACCCTACACACCTCTGTCCACCCTACACGTCTCTGTCATCTGTCCACCCTACACGTCTGTCATCTGTCCACCCTACACACCTCTGTCCACCCTACACGTCTCTGTCCTCTGTCCACCCTACACGTCTGTGTCATCTGTCCACCCTACACATCAATGTCATCTGTCCACCCTACACACCTCTGTCCACCCTACAGGTCTCTGTCCTCTGTCCACCCTACAGGTCTCTGTCCTCTGTCCACGCTACACGTCTGTCATCTGTCCACCCTACATGTCTCTGTCATCTGTCCACCCTACACACATCTGTCCACCCTACACGTCTGTCATCTGTCCACCCTACACGTCTCTGTCATCTGTCCACCCTACACACCTCTGTCCACCCTACACGTCTGTCATCTGTCCACCCCACACACCTCTGTCCACCCTACACACCTCTGTCATCTGGCCACCCTACACACCTCTGTCCTCTGTCCACCCTACACACCTCTGTCCAGCCTACACACCTGTCATCTGTCCACCCTACACGTCTGTCATCTGTCCACCCTACACACCTCTGTCCACCCTACAAGTCTGTCATCTGTCCACCCTACACACCTCTGTCATCTGCCCACCCTACACACCTCTGTCCACCCTACACACCTCTGTCATGTGTCCACCCTACACACATCTGTCCACCCTACACGTCTGTCAACTGTCCACCCTACACACATCTGTCCACCCTACACGTCTGTCATCTGTCCACCCTACACAACTCTGTCCACCCTACACATCTCTGTCATCTGTGCACCCTACACACCTCTGTCCACCCTACACGTCTGTCATCTGTCCACCCTACACGTCTGTCATCTGTCCACCCTACACGTCTCTGTCATCTGTCCACCCTACACACCTCTGTCCACCCTACACGTCTGTCATCTGTCCACCCCACACACCTCTGTCCACCCTACACACCTCTGTCATCTGGCCACCCTACACACCTCTGTCCTCTGTCCACCCTACACACCTCTGTCCACCCTACACGTCTGTCATCTGTCCACCCTACACACCTCTGTCCACCCTACACGTCTCTGTCATCTGTCCACCCTACACGTCATCTGTCCACCCTACACGTCTCTGTCATCTGTCCACCCTACACTCATCTGTCCACCCTACACGTCATCTGTCCACCCTACACGTCTCTGTCATCTGTCCACCCTACACACCTCTGTCCACCCTACACACCTCTGTCCACCCTACACGCCTCTGTCCACCCTACACGTCTCTGTCATCTGTCCACCCTACACACCTCTGTCATCTGTCGACCCTACACATCAATGTCATCTGTCCACCCTACACATGTCTGTCATCTGTCCACCCTGCACGTCTGTCATCTGTCCACCCTGCACGTCTGTCATCTGTCCACCCTACACGTCTATCATCTGTCCACCCTGCACATCAATGTCATCTACACACCTCTGTCATCTGTCCACCATACACACCTCTGTTCACCCTACACACCTCTGTCATCTGTCCACCCTACACACCTCTGTCATCTGTCCACCCTACACACATCTGTCCACCCTACACACCTCTGTCATCTGTCCACCCTACACACCTCTGTCCACCCTACACACCTCTGTCATCTGTCCACCCTACACACCTCTGTCATCTGTCCACCCTACACACCTCTGTCCTCTGTCCACCCTACACGTCTGTCCTCTGTCCACCCTACACACCTCTGTCATCTGTCCACCCTACACACCTCTGTCCACCCTACACACCTCTGTCCACCCTACACGTCTCTGTCATCTGTCCACCCTACACACCTCTGTCCACCCTACACGTCTGTCATCTGTCCACCCTACACGTCTGTCATCTGTCCACCCTACACGTCTGTCATCTGTCCACCCTACACGTTTCTGTCCACCCTACACGTCTGTGTCATCTGTCCACCCTACACGTCTGTGTCATCTGTCCACCCTACACGTCTGTGTCATCTGTCCACCCTACACGTCTCTGTCATCTGTCCACCCTACATGTCTGTCATCTGTCCACCCTACACGTCTGTCATCTGTCCACCCTACACAGCTCTGTCCACCCTACACGCCTCTGTCATCTGTCCACCCTACACACCTCTGTCTTCTGTCCACCCTACACACCTCTGTCCACCCTACACACCTTTGTCCACCCTACACGTCTGTCATCTGTCCACCCTACACACCTCTGTCCACCCTACACACCTCTGTCATCTGTCCACCCTACACGTCTGTCATCTGTCCACCCTACACACCTCTGTCCACCCTACACGTCTCTGTCATCTGTCCACCCTACACGTCTGTCATCTGTCCACCCTACACGTCTGTCATCTGTCCACCCTACACACCTCTGTCCACCCTACACACCTCTGTCATCTGTCCACCCTACACACCTCTGTCCACCCTACACACCTCTGTCATCTGTCCACCCTACACACCTCTGTCATCTGTCCACCCTACACACCTCTGTCCACCCTACACGTCTCTGTCATCTGTCCACCCTACACGTCTCTGTCATCTGTCCACCCTACACGTCTCTGTCATCTGTCCACCCTACACGTCTCTGTCCACCCTACACACCTCTGTCATCTGTCCACCCTACACACCTCTGTCCACCCTACACACCTCTGTCATCTGTCCACCCTACACACCTCTGTCCACCCTACACATCTCTGTCATCTGTGCACCCTACACACCTCTGTCATCTGTCCACCCTACACGTCTCTGTCATCTGTCCACCCTACACGTCTCTGTCATCTGTCCACCCTACACACCTCTGTCCACCCTACACACCTCTGTCATCTGTCCACCCTACACAGCTCTGTCCACCCTACACGCCTCTGTCATCTGTCCACCCTACACACCTCTGTCTTCTGTCCACCCTACACACCTCTGTCCACCCTACACACCTGTCATCTGTCCACCCTACACACCTCTGTCCACCCTACACACCTCTGTCATCTGTCCACCCTACACACCTCTGTCCACCCTACACACCTCTGTCATCTGTCCACCCTACATGTCTCAGTCATCTGTCCACCCTACACGTCTGTCATCTGTCCACCCTACACATCTGTCATCTGTCCACCCTACACATCAATGTCATCTACACACCTCTGTCATCTGTCCACCCTACACACCTCTGTCCACCCTACACACCTCTGTCATCTGTCCACCCTACACACATCTGTCCACCCTACACACCTCTGTCATCTGTCCACCCTACACACCTCTGTCCACCCTACACACCTCTGTCATCTGTCCACCCTACACACCTCTGTCTACCCTACACACCTCTGTCCTCTGTCCACCCTACACGTCTGTCCTCTGTCCACCCTACACACCTCTGTCATCTGTCCACCCTACACACCTCTGTCATCTGTCCACCCTACACACCTCTGTCCACCCTACACGTCTCTGTCATCTGTCCACCCTACACACCTCTGTCCACCCTACACGTCTGTCATCTGTCCACCCTACACGTCTGTCATCTGTCCACCCTACACGTCTGTCATCTGTCCACCCTACACGTCTCTGTCATCTGTCCACCCTACACGTTTCTGTCCACCCTACACGTCTGTGTCATCTGTCCACCCTACACGTCTGTGTCATCTGTCCACCCTACACGTCTGTTTCATCTGTCCACCCTACACGTCTCTGTCATCTGTCCACCCTACACGTCTGTCATCTGTCCACCCTACACACCTCTGTCCACCCTACACGTGTCATCTGTCCACCCTACACCTCTCTGTCATCTGTCCACCCTACACGTCTCTGTCATCTGTCCACCCTACACGTCTCTGTCATCTGTCCACCCTACACGTCTCTGTCATCTGTCCACCCTACACGTCTATCATCTGTCCACCCTACACACCTCTGTCCACCCTACACACCTCTGTCATCTGTCCACCCTACACACCTCTGTCATCTGTCCACCCTACACACCTCTGTCCACCCTACACGCCTCTGTCATCTGTCCACCCTACACGCCTCTGTCATCTGTCCACCCTACACGTCTCTGTCATCTGTCCACCCTACACACCTGTCATCTGTCCACCCTACACACCTCTGTCCACCCTACAAGTCTCTGGCATCTGTCCACCCTACACACCTCTATCCACCCTACACACCTCTGTCATCTGTCCACCCTACACACCTCTGTCCACCCTACACACCTCTCTTCTGTCCACCCTACACACCTTTGTCCACCCTACACACCTCTGTCCCCTGTCCACCCTACACGTCTGTCCTCTGTCCACCCTACACACCTCTGTCATCTGTCCACCCTACACGTCTCTGTCATCTGTCCACCCTACACACCTCTGTCCACCCTACACGTCTGTCATCTGTCCACCCTACACGTCTGTCTTCTGTCCACCCTACACGTCTGTCATCTGTCCACCCTACACGTCTGTCATCTGTCCACCCTACACACATCTGTCCACCCTACACGTCTCTGTCCACCCTACACGTCTCTGCCATCTGTCCACCCTACACATCTGTCATCTGTCCACCCTACACACCTCAGTCCACCCTACACACCTGTCATCTGTCGACCCTACACACCTCTGTCATCTGTCGACCCTACACACCTCTGTCATCTGTCCACCCTACACAATGTCATCTGTCCACCCTACACACCTCTGTCCACCCTACACATCTCTGTCATCTGTCCACCCTACACGTCACTGTCATCTGTCCACCCTACACACCTCTGTCCACCCTACACGCCTCTGTCATCTGTCCACCCTACACACCTCTGTCATCTGTCCACCCTACACACCTCTGTCCACCCTACACACCTCTGTCATCTGTCCACCCTACACGCCTCTGTCATCTGTCCACCCTACACGCCTCTGTCATCTGTCCACCCTACACGTCTGTCATCTGTCCACCCTACACACCTCTGTCCACCCTACACACCTCTGTCCACCCTACACACCTCTGTCATCTGTCCACCCTACACATGTCTGTCATCTGTCCACCCTACACGTCTCTGTCATCTGTCCACCCTACACGTCTCTGTCCACCCTACACGTCTGTCATCTGTCCACCCTACACGTCTGTCATCTGTCCACCCTACACGTCTGTGTCATCTGTCCACCCTACACGTCTGTCATGTCCACCCTACACGTCTGTGTCATGTCCACCCTACACGTCTGTCATCTGTCCACCCTACACGTCTGTGTCATCTGTCCACCCTACACGTCTGTGTCATCTGTCCACCCTACACGTCTGTGTCATCTGTCCACCCTACACGTCTGTGTCATCTGTCCACCCTACATGTCTGTCATCTGTCCACCCTACACGTCTGTCATCTGTCCACCCTACACACCTCTGTCCACCCTACACACCTCTGTCTTCTGTCCACCCTACACACCTTTGTCCACCCTACACACCTCTGTCATCTGTCCACCCTACACACATCTGTCCACCCTACACGTCTGTCATCTGTCCACCCTACACACCTCTGTCCACCCTACACACCTCTGTCCCCTGTCCACCCTACACGTCTGTCCTCTGTCCACCCTACACACCTGTCATCTGTCCACCCTACACGTCTGTCATCTGTCCACCCTACACACCTCTGTCATCTGTCCACCCTACACGTCTGTCATCTGTCCACCCTACACACCTCTGTCATCTGTCCACCCTACACGTCTGTCATCTGTCCACCCTACACACCTCTGTCCACCCTACACGTCTGTCATCTGTCCACCCTACACGTCTGTCATCTGTCCACCCTACACGTCTGTCATCTGTCCACCCTACACGTCTCTGTCCACCCTACACGTCTCTGTCCACCCTACACGTCTGTGTCATCTGTCCACCCTACACGTCTGTCATCTGTCCACCCTACACACCTCTGTCCACCCTACACGTCTCTGTCATCTGTCCACCCTACATGTCTGTCATCTGTCCACCCTACACGTCTGTCATCTGTCCACCCTACACACCTCTGTCCACCCTACACGTCTCTGTCATCTGTCCACCCTACACGTCTCTGTCATCTGTCCACCCTACACACATCTGTCCACCCTACACGTCTGTCATCTGTCCACCCTACACACCTCTGTCATCTGTCCACCCTACACACCTCTGTCCACCCTACACACCTGTCATCTGTCCACCCTACACGTCACTGTCATATGTCCACCCTACACACCTCTGTCCACCCTACATGTCTCTGTCATCTGTCCACCCTACACATCTCTGTCCACCCTACACACCTCTGTCATCTGTCCACCCCACACACCTCTGTCCACCATACACACCTCTGTCATCTGTCTACCCTACACACCTCTGTCCACCCTACACACCTCTGTCATCTGTCCACCCTACACACCTCTATCCACCCTACACACCTCTGTCATCTGTCCACCCTACACACCTCTGTCCACCCTACACACCTCTGTCATCTGTCCACCCTACATGTCTGTCATCTGTCCACCCTACACACCTCTGTCCACCCTACACGTCTCTGTCATATGTCCACCCTACACATCTCTGTCCACCCTACACACCTCTGTCATCTGTCCACCCTACACACCTCTGTCATCTGTCCACCCTACACACCTCTGTCCACCCTACACACCTCTGTCATATGTCCACCCTACACACCTCTGTCCAGCCTACACACCTGTCATCTGTCCACCCTACACGTCTGTCATCTGTCCACCCTACACACCTCTGTCCACCCTACAAGTCTGTCATCTGTCCACCCTACACACCTCTGTCATCTGTCCACCCTACACACCTCTGTCCACCCTACACACCTCTGTCATGTGTCCACCCTACACACATCTGTCCACCCTACACGTCTGTCAACTGTCCACCCTACACACATCTGTCCACCCTACACGTCTCTGTCCACCCTACACGTCTGTCATCTGTCCACCCTACACGGCTGTCATCTGTCCACCCTACACGTCTCTGTCATCTGTTCACCCTACACACATCTGTCCACCCTACACGTCTGTCATCTGTCCACCCTACACGTCTCTGTCATCTGTCCACCCTACACACCTCTGTCCACCCTACACGTCTGTCATCTGTCCACCCCACACACCTCTGTCCACCCTACACACCTCTGTCATCTGGCCACCCTACACACCTCTGTCCTCTGTCCACCCTACACACCTCTGTCCACCCTACACGTCTGTCATCTGTCCACCCTACACACCTCTGTCCACCCTACACACCTCTGTCCACCCTACACGTCTCTGTCATCTGTCCACCCTACACACCTCTGTCATCTGTCGACCCTACACATCAATGTCATCTGTCCACCCTACACATGTCTGTCATCTGTCCACCCTACACATGTCTGTCATCTGTCCACCCTGCACGTCTGTCATCTGTCCACCCTGCACGTCTGTCATCTGTCCACCCTACACGTCTATCATCTATCCACCCTGCACATCAATGTCATCTACACACCTCTGTCATCTGTCCACCCTACACACCTCTGTTCACCCTACACACCTCTGTCATCTGTCCACCCTACACACCTCTGTCATCTGTCCACCCTACACACATCTGTCCACCCTACACACCTCTGTCATCTGTCCACCCTACACACCTCTGTCCACCCTACACACCTCTGTCATCTGTCCACCCTACACACCTCTGTCTACCCTACACACCTCTGTCATCTGTCCACCCTACACACCTCTGTCATCTGTCCACCCTACACACCTCTGTCATCTGTCCACCCTACACACCTCTGTCCACCCTACACGTCTCTGTCATCTGTCCACCCTACACACCTCTGTCCACCCTACACGTCTGTCATCTGTCCACCCTACACGTCTGTCATCTGTCCACCCTACACATTTCTGTCCACCCTACACGTCTGTCATCTGTCCACCCTACACGTCTGTGTCATCTGTCCACCCTACACGTCTGTGTCATCTGTCCACCCTACACGTCTGTGTCATCTGTCCACCCTACACGTCTCTGTCATCTGTCCACCCTACACGTCTGTCATCTGTCCACCCTACACAGCTCTGTCCACCCTACACGCCTCTGTCATCTGTCCACCCTACACATGTCTGTCATCAGTCCACCCTACACACCTCTGTCCACCCTACACACCTCTGTCCACCCTACACGTCTGTCATCAGTCCACCCTACACACCTCTGTCCACCCTACACACCTCTGTCATCTGTCCACCCTACACACCTCTGTCATCTGTCCACCCTACACACCTCTGTCCTCCCTCCACGTCTCTGTCATCGGTCCACCCTACACACCTCTGTCATCTGTCCACCCTACACGTCTGTCATCTGTCCACCCTACACGTCTCTGTCATCTGTCCACCCTACACACCTCTGTCATCTGTCCACCCTACACACCTCTGTCATCTGTCCACCCTACACACCTCTGTCCACCCTACACACCTCTGTCATCTGTCCACCCTACACACCTCTGTCCACCCTACACACCTCTGTCATCTGTCCACCCTACAAACTTCTGTCCACACTACTCACCTCTGTCCACCCTACACACCTCTGTCATATGTCCACCCAACACAGGTCTGTCATCTGTTCACCTTACACAATCTGTCCACCCTACACACCTCTGTCCACCCTACACACCTCTGTCATCTGTCCACCCTACACACCTCTGTCCACCCTACACACCTGTCATCTGTCCACCCTACACACCTGTCATCTGTCCACCCTACACACCTCTGTCCACCCTACACACCTCTGTCATCTGTCCACCCTACACACCTCTGTCCACCCTACACACCTCTGTCATCTGTCCACCCTACACACCTCTGTCCACCCTACACACCTGTCATCTGTCCACCCTACACACCTCTGTCCACCCTACACGTCTGTCATCTGTCCACCCTACACACCTCTGTCATCTGTCCACCCTACACACCTCTGTCCACCCTACACACCTGTCATCTGTCCACCCTACACACCTGTCATCTGTCCACCCTACACGCCTCTGTCATCTGTCCACCCTACACGTCTGTCATCTGTCCACCCTACACACCTCTGTCATTTGTCCACCCTACACACCTCTGTCCACCCTAAACGTCTCTGTCATCTGTCCACCCTACACGTCTGTCATCTGTCCACCCTACACACCTCTGTCCACCCTACACACCTCTGTCATCTGTCCACCCTACACACCTATGTCCACCCTACACGCCTCTGTCATCTGTCCACCCTACATGTCTCTGTCATCTGTCCACCCTACATGTCTCTGTCATCTGTCCACCCTACACGTCTCTGTCATCTGTCCACCCTACACGTCTGTCATCTGTCCACCCTACACATCTGTCATCTGTCCACCCTACACACCTCTGTCATCTGTCCACCCTACACACCTCTGTCCACCCTACACACCTCTGTCATCTGTCCACCCTACACACCTCTGTCCACCCTACACACCTCTGTCATCTGTCCACCCTACACACCTCTGTCCACCCTACACACCTCTGTCCACCCTACACGTCTCTGTCATCTGTCCACCCTACACGTCTGTCATCTGTCCACCCTACACACCTCTGTCCACCCTACACGTCTCTGTCCTCTGTCCACCCTACACGTCTGTGTCATCTGTCCACCCTACACATCAATGTCATCTGTCCACCCTACACACCTCTGTCCACCCTACAGGTCTCTGTCCTCTGTCCACCCTACAGGTCTCTGTCCTCTGTCCACGCTACACGTCTGTCATCTGTCCACCCTACATGTCTGTCATCTGTCCACCCTACACATCTGTCATCTGTCCACCCTACACATCAATGTCATCTACACACCTCTGTCATCTGTCCACCCTACACACCTGTCCACCCTACACACCTCTGTCATCTGTCCACCCTACACACCTCTGTCCACCCTACACACCTCTGTCATCTGTCCACCCTACACACCTCTGTCATCTGTCCACCCTACACACCTCTGTCCACCCTACACGTCTCTGTCCACCCTACACGTCTCTGTCATCTGTCCACCCTACACGTCTCTGTCATCTGTCCACCCTACACACCTCTGTCCACCCTACACACCTCTGTCATCTGTCCACCCTACACGTCTGTCATCTGTCCACCCTACACACCTCTGTCCACCCTACAAGTCTGTCATCTGTTCACCCTACACACCTCTGTCATCTGTCCACCCTACACACCTCTGTCCACCCTACACGTCTCTGTCATCTGTCCACCCTACACACCTCTGTCCACCCTACACGTCTCTGTCATCTGTCCACCCTACACACCTCTGTCCACCCTACACGTCTCTGTCATCTGTCCACCCTACACACCTCTGTCCACCCTACACACCTCTGTCATCTGTCCACCCTACACACCTCTGTCTACCCTACACACCTCTGTCATCTGTCCACCCTACACACCTCTGTCCACCCTACACACCTCTGTCATCTGTCCACCCTACACACATCTGTCCACCCTACACGTCTCTGTCCACCCTACACGTCTCTGTCATCTGTCCACCCTACACACCTCTGTCCACCCTACACGTCTCTGTCATCTGTCCACCCTACACACCTCTGTCTACCCTACACACCTCTGTCATCTGTCCACCCTACACACCTCTGTCCACCCTACACACCTCTGTCATCTGTCCACCCTACACACCTCTGTCATCTGTCCACCCTACACACCTCTGTCCACCCTACACACCTCTGTCATATGTCCACCCTACACACCTCTGTCCACCCTACACACCTGTCATCTGTCCACCCTACACGTCTGTCATCTGTCCACCCTACACACCTCTGTCCACCCTACAAGTCTGTCATCTGTCCACCCTACACACCTCTGTCATCTGTCCACCCTACACACCTCTGTCCACCCTACACACCTCTGTCATGTGTCCACCCTACACACATCTGTCCACCCTACACGTCTGTCAACTGTCCACCCTACACACATCTGTCCACCCTACACGTCTCTGTCCACCCTACACGTCTGTCATCTGTCCACCCTACACACCTCTGTCCACCCTACACATCTGTCATCTGTGCACCCTACACACCTCTGTCCACCCTACACGTCTGTCATCTGTCCACCCTACACGTCTCTGTCATCTGTTCACCCTACACACATCTGTCCACCCTACACGTCTGTCATCTGTCCACCCTACACGTCTCTGTCATCTGTCCACCCTACACACCTCTGTCCACCCTACACGTCTGTCATCTGTCCACCCCACACACCTCTGTCCACCCTACACACCTGTCATCTGGCCACCCTACACACCTCTGTCCTCTGTCCACCCTACACACCTCTGTCCACCCTACATGTCTGTCATCTGTCCACCCTACACACCTCTGTCCACCCTACACGTCATCTGTCCACCCTACACGTCTCTGTCATCTGTCCACCCTACACACCTCTGTCATCTGTCGACCCTACACATCAATGTCATCTGTCCACCCTACACATGTCTGTCATCTGTCCACCCTACACATGTCTGTCATCTGTCCACCCTGCACGTCTGTCATCTGTCCACCCTGCACGTCTGTCATCTGTCCACCCTACACGTCTATCATCTATCCACCCTGCACATCAATGTCATCTACACACCTCTGTCATCTGTCCACCCTACACACCTCTGTTCACCCTACACACCTCTGTCATCTGTCCACCCTACACACCTCTGTCATCTGTCCACCCTACACACATCTGTCCACCCTACACACCTCTGTCATCTGTCCACCCTACACACCTCTGTCCACCCTACACACCTCTGTCTACCCTACACACCTCTGTCCTCTGTCCACCCTACACCTCTGTCATCTGTCCACCCTACACACCTCTGTCATCTGTCCACCCTACACACCTCTGTCATCTGTCCACCCTACACACCTCTGTCCACCCTACACACCTCTGTCCACCCTACACGTCTCTGTCATCAGTCCACCCTACACGTCTCTGTCCACCCTACACACCTCTGTCCACCCTACACGTCTCTGTCATCTGTCCACCCTACACGTCTCTGTCATCTGTCCACCCTACACACCTCTGTCATCTGTCCACCCTACACATCAATGTCATCTGTCCACCCTACACACATCTGTCCACCCTACACGTCTCTGTCATCAGTCCACCCTACACGTCTCTGTCCACCCTACACACCTCTGTCCACCCTACACACCTGTCATCTGTCCACCCTACACACCTCTGTCCACCCTACACACCTCTGTCCACCCTACACACCTCTGTCATCTGTCCACCCTACACATGTCTGTCATCTGTCCACCCTACACATGTCTGTCATCTGTCCACCCTACACGTCTCTGTCATCTGTCCACCCTACACGTCTCTGTCCACCCTACACGTCTGTCATCTGTCCACCCTACACACCTCTGTCCACCCTACACACCTCTGTCATCTGTCCACCCTACACATGTCTGTCATCTGTCCACCCTACACTTGTCTGTCATCTGTCCACCCTACACATGTCTGTCATCTGTCCACCCTACACGTCTCTGTCATCTGTCCACCCTACACACCTCTGTCCACCCTACACGTCTGTCATCTGTCCACCCTACACCCCTCTGTCCACCCTACACACCTCTGTCCACCCTAAACACCTGTCATCTGTCCACCCTACACACCTCTGTCCACCCTACACACCTCTGTCCACACTACACACCTCTGTCATCTGTCCACCCTACACGTCTGTCATCTGTCCACCCTACACCCCTCTGTTCACCCTACACACCTCTGTCATCTGTCCACCCTACACACCTCTGTCCACCCTACACGTCTGTCATCTGTCCACCCTACACACCTCTGTCCACCCTACACACCTCTGTCATCTGTCCACCCTACACACCTCTGTCATCTGTCCACCCTACACATGTCTGTCATCTGTCCACCCTACACGTCTGTCATCTGTCCACCCTACACACCTCTGTCATCTGTCCACCCTACACGTCTCTGTCCACCCTACATGTCTGTCATCTGTCCACCCTACACACCTCTGTCCACCCTACACACCTGTCATCTGTCCACCCTACACACCTCTGTCCACCCTACACACCTCTGTCATCTGTCCACCCTACACGTCTCTGTCATCTGTCCACCCTACACACCTCTGTCCACCCTACACACCTCTGTCATCTGTCCACCCTACACATCAATGTCATCTGTCCACCCTACACGTCTGTCATCTGTCCACCCTACACACATCTGTCCACCCTACACGTCTCTGTCATCAGTCCACCCTACACGTCTCTGTCCACCCTACACACCTGTCATCTGTCCACCCTACACACCTCTGTCCACCCTACACACCTGTCATCTGTCCACCCTACACACCTCTGTCCACCCTACACATGTCTGTCATCTGTCCACCCTACACATGTCTGTCATCTGTCCACCCTACACGTCTCTGTCATCTGTCCACCCTACACACCTCTGTCCACCCTACACACCTCTGTCATCTGTCCACCCTACACATCAATGTCATCTGTCCACCCTACACGTCTGTCATCTGTCCACCCTACACATCAATGTCATCTGTCCACCCTACACATGTCTGTCATCTGTCCACCCTACACACATCTGTCCACCCTACACGTCTGTCATCAGTCCACCCTACACACCTCTGTCCACCCTAAACACCTGTCATCTGTCCACCCTACACACCTCTGTCCACCCTACACACCTCTGTCATCTGTCCACCCTACACACCTCTGTCATCTGTCCACCCTACACGTCTGTCATCTGTCCACCCTACACACCTCTGTCATCTGTCCACCCTACACGTCTGTCATCTGTCCACCCTACACCCCTCTGTTCACCCTACACACCTCTGTCATCTGTCCACCCTACACACCTCTGTCCACCCTACACACCTCTGTCATCTGTCCACCCTACACACCTCTGTCATCTGTCCACCCTACACACCTCTGTCCACCCTACACGTCTCTGTCATCTGTCCACCCTACACGTCTCTGTCATCTGTCCACCCTACACGTCTCTGTCATCTGTCCACCCTACACGTCTCTGTCATCTGTCCACCCTACACGTCTCTGTCATCTGTCCACCCTACACATCAATGTCATCTGTCCACCCTACACATCAATGTCATCTGTCCACCCTACACATCAATGTCATCTGTCCACCCTACACGTCATCTGTCCACCCTGCACGTCTGTCATCTGTCCACCCTGCACGTCTGTCATCTGTCCACCCTGCACGTCTGTCATCTGTCCACCCTGCACGTCTGTCATCTGTCCACCCTACACATCAATGTCATCTGTCCACCCTACACATCAATGTCATCTGTCCACCGTACACATGTCATCTGTCCACCCTTCACACCTCTGTCCACCCTACACATCTGTCATCTGTCCACCCTACACACCTCTGTCCACCCTTCACACCTCTGTCCACCCTTCACACCTCTGTCCACCCTACACGTCTCTGTCATCTGTCCACCCTACACGCCTCTGTCATCTGTCCACCCTACACATCTCTGTCCACCCTACACATCTCTGTCATCTGTCCACCCTACACACCTCTGTCATCTGTCCACCCTACACACCTCTATCATCTGTCCACCCTACACATCTCTGTCCACCCTACACACCTCTGTCATCTGTCCACCCTACACACCTCTGTCATCTGTCCACCCTACACACCTCTGTCATCTGTCCACCCTACACATCTCTGTCATCTGTCCACCCTACACATCTGTCATCTGTCCACCCTACACACCTCTATCATCTGTCCACCCTACACACCTCTGTCCACCCTACACACCTCTGTCCACCCTTCACACCTCCGTCATCTGTCCACCCTACACACCTCTGTCATCTGTCCACCCTACACATCTCTGCGTGCTGCTCTTATAGACAATTAATCGATACCTCCTGACCAATCACAATCCAAGATTCAGGAATCCTGTGAATGAGCAGCGTTCCAAAAGTGATGACATCATCCTAGCTAGCTTTCAGAGAATCTTGGGGATTTCTCTCAGTGTGATATTTCGACTCGCTGAAAGGGCAATGCACTAGATCCTG